>NW_025533951.1:0-275000 GCF_020615455.1 Coregonus clupeaformis | reverse complement strand
CTAAGTGTTTGTTTCTTGGGTTCAGGAATGTGACTGAAATAGTGCCTCAGGCCTTTTTTTACTGATTGAAAGTAAGAGGATATTGCAGAACAAATGCCGTGGTCAAGGCTACCACAGTGCCAGTGCAATGAGTGGAGTTTGCTCAGGTCTTCAACAGTGCATATAAGACCAAGAGCCTAATGCTTCTCAGGTAGTTTTTTTTATGAGTTTTAGTTTAGAAAACAATCTCTCCAGAAGTGACTGTTACAGGGATGGTAAAAACAGCTTGATTGCCGTAGCAACATCAGGGAAACTGTGCAGACGGGTGTGGTACTTCAAATACAGCAGTTCTGCAACATCTTTAATTGAGCCTTTCATTCTCCTTAATTGCCGGCTTCAACACGTTATGGAAAGAGACTGGGGGACAGGTCGTCTGGATACTGGACACCCAATAAATTGGCAGACGCAAACAGATTATCATCTTTAGCTGTTTGTGATTTTGTTCATACTGGTGAACTGGCGTTTGAGTTATGTGGTTGCAATATCAATAGCTCGTTATCTTTGGTATATCTTGGCATGCATCATTCAAGACTAAGTTTAAATTGTGTGCAGCGCAATGGACATATAATGTCTCGGGAAAGACTGTCTGGGTTGGCAATACTCAATATCGAAAATAGTCAGGCCTGCAACCTGGAGCTATAGGCCATGGTGAAAACATTTGCACACAAACATGGAAGGCGACGCAGTCACAAACTGTAGCTACTATATGCCTCTACATTGTTAGGTTATTTCATGTGTCATTTATTATAAAAAAGTTTATCAATAGCAGTAAGCTACACTGCATAATGAAACAATCTCTGGGGGGCCCAAACTCCGACCTTGCAGTGGGGGTCCAGAGAAACTGTGTAACGCCATTGGAGAGGAAGCCCATGTGTTATTTTGTGTGGGTCTGTGACTTTTTCAGTGCCTGGTGGTCTAGCATCCTAATTTGGATGTTCTCTCTTTTGTATGCAAATCTATTCATGTTTGTAAGTGTGTGTGTGTATTAGTACCTTTGTCTGTGTGTGTGTGTGAGTCAGTGTATATGTATGAATGTGTCCCTCTGATTGTTGTTGTGTCTGTGTGTCTGCATCCCAGCGGCGCGCTAGGCTATAATAGCACCGGCATCAGAAAACCCCCACATCAAACATTGTGTTTGCGTCCAATGGCACCCTATTCCATATATAGTGCACTACTTTTGGCTGGAAATAGGGTGCACCCTGTGCTGCTGTTGTGTCCTTGGTGCCTTGTGCCAGTTGACCATGGGGGAACTTTGTTCTGCCTGTCAGATGAGTCAGACTACCCCTCTCACTACCTACCCACCCACCACTGTGAGTAGCCAGACACACATTTTAAACCTTTAGTTTTGGACCACCCTCTCCCCTCAGTCTCTGCATACCTCTTTGATAACTGATGGCCCAGAAAAGAGGGAGGAAGAGCATTACACTCTCTGCCACTAAAATGCCCCCCAAAACTCCAACTATTCCCTGCTTGCCAGAGCTCCCCAACCTCATTTACAAAATCACATCGATTTTTCACCTAGTTGGTTTGGGGATTCAAACCAGCAACCTTTCGGTTATTGGCCCAATCCTCTTACAGTTTTTTTCAATTGTTTAAGCACAATTTTGAAAACAGGGCCTGGTTTGTCAAAACACTACACACAATTACCACAATCCTACACCAAAGTAGCACAACACTTCAGATCATTTGCAAAATGGAACACTTTTGTCAAAACTATACATGACTTCATAAAAACAATATGTTGTTACCATACGAAACACACACATTTCATATGACTTCAATCTTTTTGAACCAGTTACACACTGCTGTTGCTAACCTAAAACACTTTTAGCAAGTCTAATTCTCAGTGATTAGAGTACTGTAAATGAAGTACACAGAGAAAGTGCAACTATACAAACACTACACAAGACCAATGCTGTAGACTGAGGAAAATATAATTTATTTCTCTCCATATACCCAAATCAGTCAACATGTCAACATGGAGAATCACAACAAAACATGTCCCAGTTTTCATGCTACTACATGAGTGTGCATAACACTGTTGCTCAGCAAACAACAGACAAACGTAAAATACTGTATCCAGTACAGGTTACAATTACAGTAAATAACAACA
This sequence comes from Coregonus clupeaformis, assembly GCF_020615455.1. Taxonomy (NCBI): domain Eukaryota; kingdom Metazoa; phylum Chordata; class Actinopteri; order Salmoniformes; family Salmonidae; genus Coregonus; species Coregonus clupeaformis. Next base: position 272,848 of record NW_025533951.1, on the reverse strand, counting down.
ACAAACATTTAAAAAATCTGAATAAAACTGACAATATTGTACAGAAAATACTACAGTAAACATACTATACATTATCTCTTCGCCTAGCTGGATCTGGCCAGAGAATTTCATCAACATCACAAGCAATATCCTCATTAGCAAGACAACGCGGGAAGAACCGTCTTGAATGTCGAATCCATCCTTGCACAGCTGTGGCGTCGACTTGGTCACAGGTGTCCTCCATGGCCTGAATGAGGGGTACCTGAGCCTGGGGCTGGAGATCGTAAACCTTCCACCGCCATGCAGAGAAAAACTATTCGATAGGGTTTAGAAACAGAGAGTATGGTGGAAGGTATAGTACTGTCAACTGTGGATGGTGTTGAAACCAGTTCTGGACCAAAGCAGAGCGGTGGAATGACACATTGTCCCAGATGACAGTGTATTGCATCTGGTGCATTTCATTACCTGCTGTGACGATGTGGTGCAATCGGTCCAAAAATGCGAGAATGTGAGGGGTGTTGTAAGGGCCCATTTTGGCATGACGGAGGAGAACCCCATGCTGTGAAATGGCAGCGCAAAGGGTGATGTTACCCCCACGTTGCCCTGGGACATTGCTTATAGCCCTGTGGTCAATGATAGTTCTGCTTCTCCTTCTTGCTTTTGTGAGGTTGAACCCTGCCTCATCAATATATATGAATTCATGCAGGATTTCCTCAGCATCCATCTGCAAAAAACTCTGAAATACAGTGAAAGACAAGATTGTGTAGTTCAGGATAGGTCTAGTATACAGTCAATGTAAAAAAGTCATGTGTGCAGTATGCAACATCACAGTGCTAAAGTGAACAATACAAACCTCCACATACTCATGCCGCAGACGTTTGACCCTCTCTGAATTCCGCTCAAAAGGCACTCAATAAAGTTGTTTCATTTGAACCTGATGTCTTTTCAGGATGCGTGCCAGTGTTGACTGAGAGACCTGATGGACATTATTGAAAATGGCATGGTCTCCGATAGTGTTGGCTTGTAGTTCTCTGAGCCTAATAGCATTATTGGCCAAAACCATGTTTATTATCTCTCTCTCTTGTTCTTGCGTGAATATGGGCCCCCTTCCTCCTTGTCGTTCCCGACCCTCAATCCTATGTAGAGAATAATACATGTAACTTACTGTACAATGTCACAGGAAGGGGTATCACAAGTGCTGATATGGTGCATACAATAAGCGGCTGATTACTGTAACTGTAGACAGATCTTCTTTTACCTGTTTTCCTGTCGAAAAGTCCTTATGACAGATGACACTGTATATCTGCTAAGATTTGGCTGAACTCTCAGTCCAGCCTCCCTCAGCGTCAATCCGTGGTTCACAACATGGTCCACTAGTGTTGCACGAATGTCATTTGATAAGTTTGGTCCTCTTCTTCTTTGTGCACGTTCTCCTCCTCCTTCAGGTCTTCCTCAACCTCTGGCTCAGCCTCTGCCTCTTCCTCTACCTCCTTCTTCTCCTCTGTGTACTCCTCCTCTCACCCTCACTCTTCTTCTGACTCCTTCCATTTTGGTTGAAGGCAGGTGAACCTACCTGCTGCATTTTTATAGTGCTTAAACCTGATTGGTGTGTCTACAATTTAGCAATCATGTGTTTGTGCACCTGATGGCTGTGTTTAACAGATTGGCTCATAGGTGTGGTAATTTGACAGTCAGTGCTTTGGAATTGCAAGGAAGTGACATCATGATATACTTCTGTGTCTGATGTATACAAGTGTGTTTAGTGTTTTGCAAATCACTGTGTGTAATGTTTTGCAAATAGTGTGAAGCTGACAATGTGCTTACAGTTGTGCAAATCTAGCCTTGTGTTTTGCTCCTTGAGTGTAAGGTTTTCCTAATTGTGGGAAAAGTTTAATTTTAGTGTGTAAGCAATCGTAAAAAACTGTAACTGCTAGGCTACCTGCCATTCTCAGCAAAGCAGCTGGGCCCGTATTTGTAAAGCGTCTCAGAGTAGGCATGCTGATCTAAGATCAGTTTTGTCTTCTAAAACATAATGAATAAGATCACAAGGACAGCGAGACCTGATCCTAGATCCAGCACAGTTCATAAAAAATACTATATCAATATTGGCCCTGGTTTCTCTCTCTTCCTGTATGCGTCTTACATTGTTCAATGCAAACACAGAAGGTCAAATAGACTATGCAGACTGTAATCTATGCCTTTATCAGGTTTGTGTTGTTCACATCCAAGGCTGCATGAGATGTACATGTACTGTGTATACTGTCCTCTGGCTTTGTGGCTCTCATGTCCCCAGGCTCACCGGTGGGAAGGAGAGCTGGGCATTGTGTCTTGGCACTCAGGGGTTAATAATGCCATTGGTCTGTGGGATGTTTGTGTGTGTGTGTGTGTGTGTGTGTGTGTGTGTGTGTGTGTGTGTGTGTGTGTGTGTGTGTGTGTGTGTGTGTGTGTGTGTGTGTGTGTGTGTGTGTGTGTGTGTGTGTGTGTGTGTGTGTTGCTGTGTGTGGCGGTGGAAGAGTGAAGAGTGTATTACTGTATATAGGCCTTATGTTCAGCATTGCTTGTTAGGTTACAGCGCTGCCATTAGTTCTGTAATGGCCTGGGAACATGGCAATAGGCTTGGAACAATACTATATAATGGTGGATGTGTTGGGGTTCACTCCCCAACAGGTACAGAATAAGATTCACACACACAGTGATCCTGAGTGGCTCAGTTTATCGAGCACAGTGTTAACAATGCCAGGATCGTCGGTTGGATTCCCGCTGGAGCCACCTATACGGAGAATGTATGCATACGCTACTGCAAGTTGCTTTGGATATATGGCATACAATTAAGGTAAATAGTATTACTATTATATTGTTACATCATGGTTGACGTGTTGGGGTTCACTCCCCAACAGGTGTAGAATAATATAGGGGTTTTAAAGGAGCATTTAGCTACTACAGTAGTCTGCATCAAAACGACTAGTTATTTGTCAAGACAAGGCAGAGTGAATTTTATTTTTACAGGTACAGCTGAAGGTATAGGTTGAAAATGTTCAATCCATGGAAATGTCAGTCAACCACTAACACCTCCCCATTAATGTGTCAGCCAATGACGTTGTAGCACACATGGCATTGATACGCCTCCACAACAATGTCGTTTCTCACCTTGTTGATGCAATCATTTTATCACACTCATACTCCTGTATGTTTGTTTTTTGTTTAAATTTTTTGGAATGGGCATGCCTGTTGTCAGGGCAACGGCTTGGTGTGAAGGTCACAGGAAAAGGGAAGGCTGTCATTATTCACCCCTTTCATATATGTTTAATAGTCATCACATTATGAGTGTGTTAAAAGCCTTGGGTGTGTGAGATATAGTTTGCCTCTGGGTGTCAAGGCATTTTGTTTGTCTTTGAAGTCGTTTCTGTTTAAGTTTTTTCCCCACTATAAAGCATTCAGTCCATGTCACACTTCACTCGAGAGTCTCGTCATGTCATGGAAAATCAACAGGAACAGCAAGGGGGACGCTGGGGAAAGGATCGTTGTTTGATGATAGCTGCTGTTGAGGACGAAACAGATTCAAATTGCAGCATTTTCAGCTTCAGTCGCTTTACATAGGGGGCATTTGAGGGATGAGTATAGATCTAAAACGTGATTGGCACTTGATAAAATGACACTGACAACAGCCAACCGGTGACATCTGGCACTTGAGCTATGTTGGAGAAGACAGAGAGAGAGAGAGAGTGGTGGATAGAGAGATCTTCCTTTAGATCTTCAACACTTGAATGTTCGTCAATTATGTGCTTTTTGTTGATTTGTAAATACTTATTAGAGAGAGAGAGAGAGTGAGAGGGAGAGAAAGAAAGAAAGAAAGAAAGAGTGAGATCCTATTAATTTAGATTATTTTATCTTATTCATTTAGATATATCTATAAATGCATTGGTTTACAAAATATTTGTTCACATTTGATTTGTTATTTGATCAACGTTTTCCTTTACCGTAGTGGATGATTTTTAGGCATGTTGCTAGGATCCTAATGTCCTTCTAGTGTTCTAATATGTATTTATATGGAGGTAACGGCAAAACGAAAGAGAATAATGGATATTCCTGGGCTTTGAGCATAGACAATGTGTCACGCCCTGACTCAGGGGACTCTTATATGTTGAGTCAGGGTGTGAATGTTTCTATGTTTCTATCTAGTATGTGTAGTTCTATGTTTGGCCGGGTGTGTTTCCCAATCAGAGGCAGCTGTCGCTCGTTGTCTCTGATTGGGGAGCATACTTGGCAGCCTATTGGCAATTAGGGGTTGTGGGATCTTGTTTTATAGAATAATTACAATGTGATGCGTAGCAATGATACCATGTTGCAGGGGTGGATGTGACAAAGGGACAGTTATGCCACCATGAAGGATCAAACCCCCTGTGAGCAATTTCGCCATTTTCACTTTGACATGATGGAGGGTGTCATTATCAAAGAACCAAGCCCAACATTTCCAAAATCATAATTAGGAATGAATCAAACTCCACAAAGTGCTTTTGATCTCCCCATGGGACTTTTGATCGAAATGTTTTGGGATGCCGTAATTGTGGCAACATCACCTCAGAAACAGCTTGAAATTGATTTGTCATTGTCCAAAAACACTGTATTATAGGCTAGGTCCTAGAGTTTTTTTCTCGTTCTGGTCACGTGGTAAGACAAAACTCCCATGCTTAACCATACTTAATGCTACCCAGTTGGTAAAACTGGAAAAACCGCAACCCATTGGGATTGTTCAAACAATTTTGCCGCCAGGTAAGAGTGCTATAGTTTGACATATTGTTCATAAAGACAGTAAATAGAAAAATCCCCATTATATTCCATTGAAGGCTTGTGGAGTAAACAACACTGCTTTCCTTGGGCCTGTCTGATTTGGCACCCATCAGCAGAAGGTAAATGCCTCTGACAAGACAAAATAAATCCTCAGTCCCTGCTTCTTCTCTTCTTCTTCTTCCCTCTACAAGCACACAGAGAGAAAGCCTCTTTCGTTGTTGTGCCAAACAATGACAAGTGGAGCCTATTTTCCCATGTTATTTTCCTTATTGCTTTTTACTTCGGCTCTGTTTCATTTTCATAATTAAGTGTCCTCCTCTACCATTTAGAGGCCAATCAATGTCAATTACGGGTGTATACTCTTGGACTGGAGGAGGGAACGCAGCAGAGCCCTACGACCCGTCTGAGAGGAGCCTTGACCGCTTCTCGACTTTGGTTAGCAACAGAATTAGCATTAGCTCTGCCAATGCTAGGCAGTTTATTTTTATTTTTTTCTCTTTCTCTCTTTCTCTATATCTGCTGCAATCCAAAATATTAGCAATATCATTTTTGAAAGTTAGCGATTGTGTTAGTGGTGAAGCATAGCATAGCTTCAGCTGTCACGTCAGCAATATTGTAAGCAGTAATGTATATGAAAGTGTTAGTAGCATTAGCACTAACATTTGCGAATAGCATACTAGCTACAACAGCAGGATTAGCAATGGCCTGTGCTCGTACACAATACTTCTCAGCAGAGCCTTAGCTCTATCAGGGCCCAGTCTCTCACTCTCACTCCTTCCATTTCCTCTCAGAGGGGGCCTCGGATAATTAAGACTGTATATTCCAGAGTGTATATTCTCATAAAGTGTAGCGGGTACAGGAGGCATCCCTGGGGCAACCCTGACTACTTACCAGTAGGTTACTCATAGGTCTCTGCCATGCTGGTCGGAGGCCTCCCTTCTCCAGCTGTTTGCCAGGCTGTAGCAGCTGGTGCTGCTGGCCAGGCCAATATGGGACCTGCTGATGATCTTATCATCCTCAGACCGTGTATCTGCATGAGCAAGATACAGTATTAGAGTAACACATTATCCTAGAAAGCTTTGTAGACATTTTTGTAGCACTACTGTTATGTAGACTTTATGGAGGAAAGTGCAGTCCTTTTTAGATTACACAATATTTATTTATTCTTTGTTGTTAAAACGGTATTTTGTGAAAGGTTGGTTGAAGGCTAATAGTTAAGATGTAAGACGTTTGTCTCCCGAGTGGCGCAGTGGTCTAAGGCACTGCATCACAGTGCTAGCTGTGCCACTAGAGATCCTGGTTAGTATCCAGGCTCTGTTGTAGCCGGCCGCGACCGGGAGACCCATGGGGCGGCGCACAATTGGCCCAGCGTCACTCACTAACTGTAAGTCGCTGTCAAGGCGTGCTGTAGGTGCAGTGGCGGAATCAAATGCAGGACGCAGACGGATAATCCAATAGACTTGTATTGAGCCGAAACACGGCAAACGGACAACACTTGCCCGAAGGCGAAATACGCACGAAGGCGAAATGGAAAAAAACAGCGCACAAACAGGTGCGAATAACTCCAGCGCAGTGGAGAGAAGCTCAACCGAGCGAAAACACGTCTGACAACAAACAATAATACACAACACCTGACACACACAACGGGAACTAAATAGGACACTAATGACACTAACTGAAAACAGGTGTGACAACACTCAGACAAAAGCAAACGAACATGAAACATACAACGGTGGCAGCTAGTACTCCGGAGACAACGAACGCCGAAGCCTGCCCGAACAAGGGAGAGAGGCAGCCTCGGCCGAAACCGTGACAGTACCCCCCCCTTGACGCGCGGCTCCAGACGTGCGCTGACTCCGGCCTCGGGGACGACCCGGAGGACGCGGAGCCGGGCGCGTCGGGTGCCCACGATGGAATTCCATCAGGAGAGACGGGTCCAAAATGTCTCCCCTCGGCACCCAGCACCGCTCCTCCGGACCGTACCCCTCCCACTCCACTAGATACTGGAGACCCCCCATCCGACATCTCGAATCCAAGATGGACCTCACGGAGTACGCCGGTGCCCCCTCGATGTCCAATGGGGGCGGAGGAGTCTCCCTGATCTCACTGTCTTGCAGTGGGCCAGCTACCACCGGCCTGAGAAGGGACACATGGAACGAGGGGTTAATACTTTTATATTCAACAGGTAGCTGTAATCTATAACACACCTCGTTCAACCTTCCCAGGACTTTAAATGGCCCTACAAACCGCCGACCCAGTTTCCGACAGGGCAGGCGGAGGGGCAGGTTCCTGGTAGAGAGCCAGACTCGATCACCAGGTGCGTACACCGGTCCCTCACTGCGGTGGAGATCAGCGCTCGCCTTATGACGTCGGAGGGCCCGCTGCAGGTGGACGTGTGCAGCGTTCCATGTCTCCTCCGAGCGCCTCGCCCACTCATCCACCGCAGGAGCCTCGATCTGGCTCTGCTGCCAGGGTGCCAGAACCGGCTGGTAACCTAACACACATTGGAAAGGGGTTAGGTTAGTGGAGGAATGGCGTAGGGAATTCTGGGCCATTTCGGCCCAGGGAACGTACCTTGCCCACTCCTCCGGCCGGTCCTGGCAGTATGTTCTAAGAAACCTGCCCACATCCTGGTTTACACGTTCCACCTGCCCATTACTCTCCGGGTGGTAACCCGAGGTGAGGCTCACCGAGACCCCCAACCGCTCCATAAAGGCCCTCCAGACTCTGGAGGTAAATTGGGGACCCCGATCAGACACAATATCCTCGGGTACCCGTAGTGCCGGAACACATGGGTGAATAGGGCTTCGGCAGTTTGCAGGGCGGTAGGAAGGCCCGGCATGGGGAGCAAACGACAGGCCTTAGAAAACCGGTCCACAACGACCAGTATAGTGGTATTCCCCTGTGAAGGAGGAAGGTCAGTAAGGAAATCCACCGAGAGGTGGGACCATGGTCGTTGTGGCACGGGCAGGGGTAGTAACTTACCCCTAGGCAGATGTCTAGGCGCCTTACACTGGGCGCACACCGAGCAGGAGGAAACATAAACCCTCACATCCCTTGCCAACGTGGGCCACCAGTACTTGGCACTAAGACAGTGCACTGTCCGGCCGATACCCGGATGTCCAGAGGAGGGTGACGTGTGAGCCCAATAGATCAATCGATCCCGAACCTCGAGCGGAACGTACTTCCGACCCTCCGGGCACTGTGGTGGACTAGGGTCGGTGCGTAACGCCCGCTCGAGTTCAGCATCGACCTCCCACACTACCGGTGCCACCAGACACGACTCCGGCAGTATGGGAGTGGGCTCCACGGACCTCTCCTCCGTGTCATACCGCCGAGACAGCGCATCTGCCTTACCATTCTGTGACCCAGGGATGTACGTGATCTTAAAAGTAAACCTGGTCAAGAACATATTCCATCTTGCCTGGCGAGGGTTCAGCCTCCTCGCCGCCCGGATGTACTCCAGGTTACGGTGGTCCGTCAAAATGAGGAAAGGGTGTTGAGCCCCCTCAAGCCAGTGCCTCCACACCTTTAGGGCCTGTACCACGGCTAACAGCTCCCTGTCCCCTACGTCATAGTTCCGCTCCGCCGGACTGAGCTTCTTAGAATAAAAAGCACAGGGGCGGAGTTTAGGTGGCGCGCCAGACCGTTGTGAAAGCACGGCTCCTAGACCGGCCTCTGACGCGTCCACCTCTACCTGGAACGGCAAAGAGGGATCCGGATGCGCCAGCACCGGGGCCGAGGTAAACATGTCCTTCAGCCTCCCAAACGCCCTGTCCGCCTCGGCCGACCACTGCAGACGCACCGGACCCCCCTTCAAAAGAGACGTGATGGGAGCTGCCACCTGTCCAAAACCCCGGATAAACCTCCGGTAGTAATTCGCAAACCCCAAAAACTGCTGCACCTCCTTCACAGTGGTTGGCGTTTGCCAATTACGCACGGCCGACACCCGGTCTACCTCCATCTTCACCCCTGACGCAGACAACTGATACCCCAAAAAGGAGACCGACTCCTGGAAAAACAGACACTTTTCTGCCTTCACATACAGGTCGTGCTCCACCAGCCTCCGCAACACTCTACGCACCAGGGCCACATGCTCGACACGGGTAGGCGAGTACACGAGAATGTCATCAATGTACACAACCACCCCCTGCCCCTGCATGTCCCTGAAGATCTCATCCACGAATGATTGGAAAACTGACGGAGCGTTCATCAACCCGTATGGCATGACCAGATACTCGTAATGGCCCGAGGTGGTACTAAAGGCTGTCTTCCATTCATCGCCCTCCCTGATGCGCACCAAGTTGTACGCGCTCCTGAGATCTAATTTAGTGAAGAAACGCGCCCCATGCAACGACTCAGTCATGGTCGCAATCAGCGGGAGTGGATAACTGTACTTCACCGTAATCTGATTGAGACCACGGTAATCGATGCACGGGCGCAAACCACCATCCTTTTTCTTCACAAAAAAGAAACTCGAGGACGCAGGGGAAGTGGAAGGCCGTATGTATCCTTGTCTCAGAGATTCGTCTATGTAAGTCTCCATAGCTTTCTTCTCCTCTTGAGACAGAGGATACACATGGCTCCGTGGGAACGCAGCTCCTGCCTGGAGGTCTATCGCACAATCTCCCTGCCTATGGGGCGGCAACTGCGTCGCCCTCGCCTTACTAAACGCAATAGCCAAATCCCCATACTCAGGGGGAACGTGCAATGCGGGCACCTGGTTTGGACTCTCCACCGAGGTAGCCCCTACGGAAACGCCCAAACATCTACCCACACACTGAGCAGACCACTCCATCAGAGCCCTCTCCTGCCACGAAATGGATGGGTTATGGGTACTCAACCAGGGCATGCCCAGCACCACCGGATACGCAGGAGAGTCAATCAGGAATAGCTGAATCATCTCCTGATGACCCCCTGCGCACACATCCTAAGTGGCGCCGTGACCTCCCTGATCAAGCCCGTACCCAACGGACGGCTATCTAGGGCATGAACGGGAATGGAACATCAACAGGAAGAAGGGGAATCCCTAACGCTAAACAAAACTTTTTATCAATAAAATTCCCAGCCGCGCCTGAATCTACCAGCGCCTTATGCTGGGAATGAGGTGCTACCTGTGGAAAACGCACAGGCATACAAAAATGTGCAACAGAGAGCTCTGGGTGAGTGGGGCGCCTACTCACCTGGAGGGAATCCCCAGTGCGGGACCTGTCGTCCTCTCCCCTAGGAGGCCATCCCCAGCACCTAGCCGCGGTGTGTCCTCCCCGACCACAGTTGGTGCAAGGGATGGACCCCCTAGTAAGCCGACCCCTCCCCTCTCTAGCGCCAGCGCCCCCGAGCTCCATGGGGCACGGCTCGGAAGCGCTGGAGGGTGAAATGGACGGACCCCCCTCGGAACGCCCGCGGGTAGCTAGCAGGTTATCCAGCCTGATGGACATGTCGACCAACTGGTCGAACGTGAGGCTGGTGTCCCTACAGGCCAGCTCCCGACGGACGTCCTCTCGTAGACTACACCTGTAGTGATCGACGAGGGGCCCGATCATTCCACCCTGCATCTGCCGCTAGAGTACGGAATTCGAGGGCGAACTCCTGAGCACTCCTCCTCCCCTGCCGGAGGAAGACCAGACGCTCCCCCGCCGCTTTCCCCTCCGGGGGATGGTCAAACACCGCCTTGAAGCGGCGGGAGAACTCGTTGTACGTGATGGTGTCCGCGTCGATCCTCCTCCACTCGCGTTGGCCCATTCCAACGCCTTCCCGGACAGGCAGGAGATCAGGGCGGACACGCTCTCATGTCCCGAGGGCGCCGGATGCACGGTGGCCAGGTACAGCTCCACCTGGAGAAGGAAACCCTGGCACCCGGCCGCGGTCCCCTCGTAAGCCCTCGGGAGCGAGAGTCGGACTCCTCGGGGTTCTGGTGCGGGACTAGGCTGACTGGCCGATGGTGCTGGCACGGAGGGTGGCGGTGGAGGCGTCCCCCAGCCTCGGATGGTGGTGGTGATCACCTCCTGCAGTGCGGTCCCCATCTGCAGGATCTGGTCCCCTTGCTCCCGGACCCTGTCCTCCAGAGTCGCCTGGGCTGCTACGGCTCCTGCTGATTCCATAGGTGGTGTATTATTCTGTCAAGGCGTGCTGTAGGTGCAGTGGCGGAATCAAATGCAGGACGCAGACGGATAATCCAATAGACTTGTATTGAGCCGAAACACGGCAAACGGACAACACTTGCCCGAAGGCGAAATACGCACGAAGGCGAAATGGAAAAAAACAGCGCACAAACAGGTGCGAATAACTCCAGCGCAGTGGAGAGAAGCTCAACCGAGCGAAAACACGTCTGACAACAAACAATAATACACAACACCTGACACACAACGGGAACTAAATAGGACACTAATGACACTAACTGAAAACAGGTGTGACAACACTCAGACAAAAGCAAACGAACATGAAACATACAACGGTGGCAGCTAGTACTCCGGAGACAACGAACGCCGAAGCCTGCCCGAACAAGGGAGAGAGGCAGCCTCGGCCGAAACCGTGACAGTCGCTCTGGATAAGAGTGTCTGCTAAATGGCGTAAATGATTGATGATGCATACAATAGACTTTGAGTGAACCCCCTAAGAAAATAAATAATAATAAATAAATAATAAATACAAATATAGACTTTGAGTGAAGGTTGTTAAAGGAGAAAGTGTGATACAGGCTTTTATCGCCTTTCCTCAGAATCCGAGATGTTGTCTCTCAATTTTCAAGGCTGGTTTGTTTTCTGTCTGCATCCGGAGCCTGTTTTTTTTTTTATTAATACATAATTGGGTTGTTAACGGAGTGCAGTAGCAGTGAGTGGGTAAAATCACTGGGGAAGCGAAGCGAGAAAAAAATAAGCCATATTGCAACCTGTCCAGTGAAGTCCACAAAGCATATTGCATGTAACAGACAGTTACATGACCGACAGCATGGTCAAGCAAGTTAATGTTTCCGACATTTTCGGACTACTACTAAACAACTATTTATTTAGAACCACGGAGAGTTACAGCAAGTCGCAAAACAGGAGCTGCCTCCACTATTCCAGCACTATTTAAACTTCAACATTTCAACAACATCAAATCACATATGCTTAGTTTAATACAGTGACAACTAAAAGATACCAAAAAATATTTAGTCCAATCAATGTTATGTAAATATGATGTGGATGTCCATGGTGCTGATTTATGTGTGTGTGTGCGTGTTTTGGGATGAATCACGCTTCACCATCTGGCAGTCTGATGGACGAATATGGGTTTGGCGGATGACAGGAGAATGCTACCTGCCCGAATGCATAGTGCCAATTGTAAAGTTTGGTGGAGGAGGAATAATGGTCTGGGGCTGTTTTTCGTGGTTTGGGCTAGGCCCCTTAGTTCCAGTGAAGGGAAATATTAACGCTACTGCATACAATGACATTCTAGGCGATTCTGTGCTTCTAACTTTGTAGCAACAGTTTTGGGAAGGTCCTGTTTCAGCATGACAATGCCCCGTGCACAAAGCGAGGTCCATACAGAAATGGTTTGTTGAGATCGGTGTGGAAGAACTTGACTGGCCTGCACAGAGCCCTGACCTCAACCCCATCGAACATCTTTGGGATGAATTGGAATGGTGGCTGCGAGCCAGGCCTAACATCAGTGATTGACCTCACTAATGCTCTTGTGACTGAATAGAAGCAAGTCCCCACAGCAATGCTCCAACATCTAGTGGAAAGCCTTCCCTGAAGAGTAGAGTCTGTTATAGCAACAAAGGGGAGACCAACTCCATATTAATGCCCATGATTTTGGAATGAGATGTTCGATGAGCAGGTGTCCACATACTTTTGGTCATGTAGTGTATATAGAGTATGCCAAACAGTACTACGCATGCATTACATTGTACTACATCAAACAGCTTTCAGTTCAGGTGTACACAATTCAACATATTCAACATTTTCAACATATTCCAAATCTATAATAAACTTGTGTATCAGCGAGAAAGAGAAAACACGTTGCTTGACCGTGGTGATTTTGCTCATACATTGTGCTTTCTCCTTGCGCTGAGAAATCAAAGTTGTATGATTTGCCTGTTGGTTATACATAATTAATCTGCATCCATCTATGAGTTGTTCCTTTTCCCTCTTAGAAGAAAAAAGGCACGACAATATCATTAATGCTGAATGGAAGCAAGTCCCCACAGCAATGTTCCAACATCTAGTTAAAAGCCTTCCCAGAAGAGTGGAGGCTGTTATAGCATTAAAGGGGGGGGGGGACCAACTCCATATTAATGCACATGATTTTGGAATGAGATGTTCGATGAGCAGGTGTCCACATACTTTTGGTTATTGAGTGTACATTTACCCTCTTGTGAATTGAAGTAAAATTTAGAAAATCTTTTTTTCTTGGTAAATCTTTTAGGGAAGCTTGGCTTCCCTTGGCATCCATGAATACACACCATTGACTGAGATTCGTCTTTGAAAGGATATTACTGACTCCAATTTCAAGTAAAAAGAAAGAGATTATCACCTCTCTTCTCTCTTACCTTTCACACACGGTGAGCCAGTCAATATCAGAATTTCTTCCAGTCCATGTGATGCCTTTTTGAGAGGGAACGGCGTGGCAGCACTAGTCACCCCGTGTGAGTTTCATGCAAATAGAAGGTTGAACCTTTTAGCATATCACATGTTCAGTCACTGTTTTACGCACCCAGAGGTTGTATGTGTGTGTTCGTGTGTATTTGTGGTGCGTGCTTGTGTGTGCACGAGTGGGTGCGTTCAAACATGCACTGAGACAACCTCCAGAGTAGTTTTGCGAAACCACAGTACACCAATCTAATCTTAGCTTACACAGACACCGAGAAAAAAACATACCAAACGGGGCCAAGAAAACATTTTCACTTTGTGAGAAGTGGATTGTGAAAGAGAGCAAAATCTTTGGGAGGAAAATATGAAAAATGAGAAAAGAGTGGTAGTGTGATACCAATTCCCCCTCCAGGGCTCCAGGGTGCCAATTTGCTGAGTTTTAATCCTGGCTGTGGCCTAAGTGCAGTATCACTCAGACTGAGGGTCACCACGACTCGACCTGTGGGGAGGTGGAGAGGCGGACCGGGAGACAGTGAGCAATGTGTCAACAGGCACTCCCATGGAGAGGGGAAGCAGGTGGGATTGGGGTGGGTAGGGTAGGGTTACAGACCCACAGCAGTTAAGTGGTGTGTGTGTGTGTGTGTGTGTGTGTGTGTGTGTGTGTGTGTGCTACTACACATTTGTATTAGCAGGTGTGCTTCTGAGAGGGTTAAGAACCACATTCAGTGCATCATATGCCTATTTGAATGTGCTGAAAGATATAGCCTACCCCCTCAGCTCAGCTCCCCACTCTTGGGGGTAATGTATGGTCCGAGACTAATGGAGTGAGCCCTCCTGACGCCGATTTTTGTCTGACTCACCGCCACGATATCTCCCAGTAGCCCTGGGGCCTCCGCCGCAGCGCATGGAAATCCTTCGCTGCCCTAAACGCGACAACAGATCCCTCTAGCTGATTCATCCCCAAGGAACGGGAAATGAAATGAACTAATAAATGAAAGGAGAAATACGATGATGGAATGGGATTACATCGCCCAGTATTGAGAACAGTTACTTAAACGGATTGACCAGGGCACCCTATTCCCTAGTGCACTTCTTTTGACCAGGGCCCAAATAGGGGCCTCCGTAATTTTTGGACAGTGAAGCATGTTGTACTCCAAAGGTTTGAATTTTAAATCAAACAATGACTATGACGTTTAAGTACAGACTGTCAGCTTTCATTTGAAGGTATTTTCATCCATATCAGGTGAACCGTTTAGAATTTACAGCACTTTCTGTACATAGTCCACTTCCATTTTAAGGGACCAAAAGTATTGGGACAAATTCACTTATATTGTATGTGTATTAAAGTTGTAAAAAGTTAAGTATTGGGTCCCATATTAATAGCACACAATGACTACATCAAGCCTGTGACTCTACAGACTTTTTGGATGCATTTGTTGTTTGTTTTGGTTGTTTTGGTGTTTCAGATTATTTTGTGCCCAATAGAAATGAATGGTAAGTAATGTATTGTGTCATTTTGGAGTCACTTGTATTGTAAATCAGAATAGAATATGTTTCTAAACACTTCTACATGAATGTGGACGCTACCATGATTACAGATAATCCTGAATGAATTGTAAATAATGATGAGTGAGAAAGTTCCAGACAGCCCCAAGACCATTACAATAACAGGGGAGGTTAGCATTTTGGGGGGGGTTATGATATTTGTGCGTCTGTAACTTTCTCACTGCCCAGTTCTGGTCTGTGTATGACTGGAGCTGCAGAAGTGGCTGTCTGTCTGCTCTGCATCCCACTCACGCTCCATAGGTACACAGTAAGCGATGCAGGGTTTTCAACTGCACGTTTCTTAGCAAGCTCCGGGCAGACATACAGATGAGAAATCATACACACTCATACG
The DNA here is from genome assembly GCF_020615455.1 of Coregonus clupeaformis. NCBI lineage: Eukaryota > Metazoa > Chordata > Actinopteri > Salmoniformes > Salmonidae > Coregonus > Coregonus clupeaformis. Next base: position 257,611 of record NW_025533951.1, on the reverse strand, counting down.
TGCACAAGCGTGCAAAGGCACATGCACACACTCACAATATAACACATGCACACATGCATGTAGGTACATACACACATACACACACTATTTGTTTGTCTATCGCACACACACACACACACACACACACACACACACACACACACACACACACACAGACACACACAGACAGACACACAGTTTAGCAGAACTGTTTACTGAGATTCAGCCACTTTGGTGCCGTAGGGAAAACAGAGAGTTAATATTGGAAAGCCATACACGCTTCGTACTGCTGCTGGTGCTGCTGCTGCTGCTTGTTACTAATCACAATGTGTTCATGAGAACCGCTTGTTGTTTTTCCTCTTTATTTCTGTGTTTGTCTGCTCTTTACGGTCATGTGGTGCTTGTGCTACTGACCCCCCTCCACACCGGAGAACCAGAAATAGCTCCTTGCTGTGCTTGATAAATAGGCGTCTACAGGCCTTGTGGTGGATCGGTGTGCGTCAGTGATGTCAGGACTTTCCCCCTCCCTCCCTTTTCCTCTCTTTCTCCCTCACTGATGAGAGGAGCGTCACCCCCCTCTCTCGTGTCTCTCTCTCTCTCACCCACTCTGCCTCTCACACACACACACGCTCTCTATCCCTCCCTCCCTCCTTCTCTCCCGAGCCACTTGCCATTCAGAGCATGCAGACTGCAGGCAGCGTCGGTGCTCTAGTCTCACTGCCTCTCCTGCAGCAGGAATTGGAGGGGTTTTGTGTTGGCCTAATAGCCAGCCCTCACCTCCTTCTCCTCCTCGTCCTTCTCCCTCCCTCCGTACTAGAGACCTTGGCTCTCAGCCCAACACACTTAATATTATCTCTTTGTTTCCCTCTCCTCTCCTTCCCTCTTTTTCCTTCTAGTTTTAACCCTTTACACAATGTTACATTATGTCTGCTCAGTGAAGGATTTTGTGTGTTTCAGGAACGACTCATCAAATAAGGATACATCAGTTAAAGCGGCAATCAGCAGTAGAAACAATAACACAGTGCCCTCCCCGCCCCTAGTTAAGTAAAAACTTGAGGGATGGGGCTGGAGAAATGTAACCACTCTCAAATTCATAGACAGAGTTATGGATGCAAGGACTGATCAACCATTATATAAACATTATAGTTTGAAACATGTTTTGAGGCTATATAGTATTTGTTTATATTTACTTTGTTTACAAACATTGAAGTACTGTAAAACAAGCTTATATTTTGGGTTCTGATGGGGTACGACAGTTGAACTAAGCTCATGAGACATTTATATGTTATATTCTTCAAAAATCAATGGGTTCAAATCATCAAATTATAATTACAAAAGTAGATGTAGCAACTGCTGATTGCCCCTTTAAGCAGTCAAATTCAGTCTATTTTCCCCAAGTTGGATATGACAGATTTTTTGTAATTTATTTTTAGGTACAATTGCTCTTTGACCCCATTGTTATAGTGCTGTGCCACAAGAACACAGCACTGTCAGTATTGCTTAAGTGATGCTCTTAATGTAAGAAGGCATTCCGGAACGAGTAGGTGAACCCAGTTGCTCCCTCCTTGACTCAGATTTCACTTAACATTTTGCATCAGCAATCTACAACATTTTTCTATTTGGTGCGTGCATGCTAGTGTTGCAAGATTCCAGTAACTTTTCCATAATTCCCAGGTTTTCCAGAAATCCCAGTTTGCAAGATTCTGGTTTCCACCAATCTTTCCGGGAATGTTTTAAAAAGATGTACTAAAATAGCATGTCTGACCATTATGCTCATCACACATGAATCCACGCATTCTGTACATTATTGTAGCTTATGATTAGCTTAGGATTCCAACTCTTTAATTTTTCCATTGCTTGTTCTTTGGCCACAGACCATAATACCATCAGACAGCACAGAGCAGCTCCAAAGTGTGTGTGCGTTTGTGTGTGTATGTGTGTTGTCTGTATACAGTGTCGGACTAAAGGTTAGGGGGTGAGTATTCCTATCTGACCTATGACCCCGACACACATGTTTATTGTGACTTGTCTCCAGTGAGTTTTACCGGCCTGCTATGTAATACCACTGCACCTTTAACAAACTTAACCAATGGTTGCCATTGATGAATATATGCCTAGACCTAATGAGAAAAACAGAGTTAGAAAGATTTTGAGTTAGAAAGACCAAATTGTCTGCTAGTCAATCTAATTGTTAATTCCAGGATAAAACACAACATAATCATATTTTCTCATCTACGTCGCATTTTACACAAAAAAGAGGTTCACTGGGGGAGGCATGGAGACCCTGGTTCATTGTCCTGCTATCCTGTAATCAAACCAGGTTGATGGTTGTGGTTTCGGTGTAGCTCTTTAAGCTCCATTTAATGAGGACAAGTCAAATGGTTGCTGCTCATCCCTAGAACCACTGACACACACACACACACACACGCTCATACACACACACACCGCTGTAGAGCAGCTCAACTTATCTTAATGAGGATCCGGCTGAGCCATTATCTACTGTTAACCCAATGTGGTCTCTCTCTCTCTCTCTCTCTCTCTCTCTCTCTCTCTCTCTCTCTCTCTCTCTCTCTCTCTCTCTCTCTCTCTCTCTCTCTCTCTCTCTCTCTCTCTCTCTCTCTCTCTCTCTCTCTCTCTCTCTCTCTCTCTCTCTCTCTCTCTCTCTCTCTCTCTCTCTCTCTCTCTCTCTCTCTCTCTCTCTCTCTCTCTCTCTCTCTCTCTCTCTCTCTCTCTCTCTCTCTCTCTCTCTCTCTCTCTCTCTCTCTCTCTCTCTCTCTCTCTCTCTCTCTCTCTCTCTCTCTCTCTCTCTCTCTCTCTCTCTCTCTAAGCCTGGAGTCAGTGTAACCAACCTGGACAGTAATTGTTCCTTGCATTGGGCCTTAATTGAATTGACAAGGAGCCGGAATTGATATCATTTAACACATTGATCGTGAGAGAATGAGATGGGCGCTTTGTGCCGAACCAAAAAAGAAAAGCTTTCCCCCTCTCTTCTTTTGTTGTCTGACCATCTTATTATCTCCCTCTCTCTCTCCAATATCCAGGGAATCTTTCAATTCCTCTCTCTCTCTCTCTCTCTCTCTCTCTCTTTCTCTCTCTCTCTCTCTCTCTCTCTCTCTCTCTCTCTCTCTCTCTCTCTCTCTCTCTCTCTCTCTCTCTCTCTCTCTCTCTCTCTCTCTCTCTCTCTCTCTCTCTCTCTCTCTCTCTCTCTCTCTCTCTCTTTGGCTGTCTGCCTCCACCGTTTCCCCTTGTTGTACGCAGATCCCTTCATCATATCCTCCTCTATTCTCCCCCTCATTCCCTTTCCCTCTCTCTCTCTCTCTCTCTCTCTCACACTGCACTAGACATCCATATCATTTTATGTCTGCCTCGGCCCGAGAATTGTGTGTCTTATTCCACTATTAGCGGGTAGGGAGTGGGGAGGGAAGGGTGCACAGCAAAGCAATTTGTGCTGAGTGCACTACAGTACATGAGTGATTGGAGCGGGGACTGAGCGAGAGGAGAAGGAACAGCATGTTGGTCCCAGCTGTTGCACATTGAGCGCTCTTAGTAGCTGTCTCTACCATCCACCATTCAGCCAGCCAGTCTCCTGGGTGAGCTGGAAAGCTTGGCCATTACCGCTTCCATTATCCAACCGCCACGGTACCTATGAGCGGTATGAGCTTATCTCCACGATGCCACCCAAAACCATAGAAAATGAATGAAGGGAAAGAGTCCCCTTAGAGAATGAATAGGGGAAACAATGAGCAGATGGGATACAGATTAGCTCCTGAATGGGAGCCAATGACAACACCTTGGGGAGTTAAAGTTAAACCACGAAACCCCCAACATGCATACTCCATTATGTGGTCTATGTCGTGAAATACACAAATGATGCTGTGTGTAGAGGATGGATGGATGGATGGGGGGGTCGTTGGCTGTTGTTCCCTATTGTGTTGTCAAGGTGGATAATGGACCTGTGTGGAATATGTGTGGGCACAGCCTGGGTGGGCACACACACACACTCACACACACATACACACACACACACACACACACACACACACACACACACACACACACACACACACACACACACACCCGAGAGACCACAGCTGTGACCTGGCCATGGGGAACATGAGGCACATGATTCAACCACTGTAACCTATGATTCATCGTCGGAGGCCAACGTTGAGAGAACATTTTGATGACATTTTGACAACATTGGGACGACGTTGTGACTACGAGACATACATACATTCCATTTTTTATTTAGCATTTTATTATAAGCTATACTTTCTCCATGGCTTGATGTGAGGGAGTTCAGGCAAATAGATGTATGATGATATACATTGTAATGATGATAGTAATATTTAATAGTAGCTAGTTATAGCACTAGGCCCTAGTGACTAGGGTATATGGCACAATGTATTGACGTGACATAACTATATTTATATCATTATAACAATTATGAAGACTATAATGTACATTGTAATGGTGGTAATAACAGTTAGCTCTAGGGTATATGGCACAGTGTATTGCTTTGACTTAACTACCATATATATGAAGGGGATAACTTCAAGTTGGACGCTACAAGCTGATGATATGCATCTTAATGATAGTAATACCAGTTTGCACTTGTGTATATGGCACAATATATTGACGTGACATAACTAGACAGGAAACGCAGATACACATCTATAAGTAGTGTACTATATAATCTATTTAGCTCTGAGGTATTCAGTGGGGTTTTGGGGAGAGAATTGTGTGCCCCAAATGGCACCCTATTCCCTATGGGACATGGTCCAAAGTTGTGCACTATAAAGGGAATAGGGTGCCATTTGACCGACTTTATCCAGCATTCTACTAGGAGCCAGGGTGAGCCTGCTATAACAGGTTTAGTGTGATGAAGGGTTTTTCCTCCCTGGTTAGAATTCAGGCTGCTGTATTTCACCGTTTCATAATCTACGTAATGCAGATTTGGAAGAGCTCTAGCTGGCAACTAGGCCAGGGTGATTATAAATTCTTGGAAAAATAAAATAAAAGCACGGACGGGGGTTTTGACTTTGAATACAAAGCAATGACAGTGATAGTACACTCTTCCACCATGATGTGTATTATGACAATGCAATAGAAAACAATGGTTTATGAGTGTCTCCTCTCTATCTATTTGTCTTTGATGATCCCATGTATCCTAGTGTGAAACTCATATAAGACATATGAGTCTTAATTAACAGTGAAATCTGGGATTGGAACATCTATTTTTGGACTTTGAAATTAATAACCATGTAGCTATTGAGTCTTTGTCGTCGTTTGAATCCCAGATTGCCCCATTAAGTCACAGGAGTCTAGATGAGAAGCTCTCTCTCTCTGAACATCCTCTGATTCTGCTCTCTTTTTGACTTTGGTGGCAAGATCTCTTAATCCTCCGCCTCCCTACAGCGCTTAAATGACACATTAGCATGTGGCTCTCCAGGCAGCCTGGATGACTAATGTTGTCATGTCCTCTCCTCTGCGATACTAGCTTATGTGTGTGTGTGTGTGTGCGTGTGCGTGTGCGTGCGCGTGATACATAAATCCAAAACCAGAAATGTTTCAGCCCTCCAGGACTGGAGTTGAATAGCCCTGCTGTAGGGTTTTAAGCATTATTGGCATATTTCCCAGGGTGCCTGTCGAGTGAATTTTTTAGTTACCAGTACCACCCATGACTATGTTTGCTAGTGACAGAGACATGGTTGTTGCATTCATCTTCAGTCCTGTGGCCTTCACCAAGTGAGATCCTAAGTTAATATGTTGTCATTAAAATTAACAGGCCCGGACATTATACATTGGGTTAGGTCCGGGTAGGGCCTGTTTTTAAGCTGTGCCATTTGCACATGCTCTGCTGCACAGTACAGTCATATATGACTAAGATCATAACATGGTGTCAGAAGTGCTTTTTTCACAGAAAATAATAATGTTCCTTGAGTTTAGAGTGACGAAAAGTAGCTAACAGCTAACTGCTCTCTCGTCTCTTCTTTGAGCAGATAAGCCCAAGCGGAGCCGTTGCTATGGATACTCACAGACTCAGGGTGCATGCAGAGCGAACTACGCACAGGGAGCGAGTGACAGACAGAGAGGAGCAGCTAATGGATTTACTAACAGAGGACATTTGTTCAGATTTCGGGTTTCGGGCTGATTTCATGTTACATTTGGCAGAAGCAATCCGGCCTGGGTAGGGTAGGGCCTGAACGTCGCAGGCATGGGTAGGGCTCAGGCTTAAAATTCATGCCCATGCAAGGCTCTATTTACAGACCACGCCAGGCCTGCAAGTCACATTATGCTGGCTTGCAAAGTGATGTGGAATTCCTATTGGAATATATCCAGAGTTTGGATATCCAACATTTAGAATCTTTATTCACCCGCATTCAAAATGACAGCCAGGGTTGGGAAGACTAAAATATGCAACTACCTTAAACATCTAAACTGGAACAACCATTCCAGTAGCGGGTCAATAAGTCAAAATAACAGATTTGAATATTTAAGAGAAATGTATGTTATTTATATTTGAGTAGCAAAATATTAATTAATCAATCAGTGTTCATGCAAAAACATAGATTGAAACAAACAATTATACAAATCTACCAGCAATTGAGTATGCTGGGAAATATGATAATGATGGCCATGGTTTTGGTTCAACTCTGGTTACTAATAATTACTGCAGTGGGCTAAATCAGGGTCACAAAGAGTGTTTCTTGGTAGTCTTAAACAAATCTACTTTGAAACAAAAGTATACACCTCACACACATGGTTAAGGGCTTAAAAAAAAAAAGAAAACACCTGTACCATGTCATTTTTCCCTATTTTGTTGCCTTACAACCTGGAATTCAAATGGATTTTTTGGGGGGTTGTATCATTTGATTTACACAACATGTCTACCCCCAAAGTCAATACTTTGTAGAGCCACCTTCTGCAGCAATTACAGCTGCAAGTCTCTTGAGGTATGTCTCTATAAGCTTGGCACATCTAGCCACTGGGATTTTTGTCCATTCTTCAAGGCAAAACTGCTCCAGCTCCATCAAGTTGTATGGGTTCCCGCTGGTGTACAGAAATCTTTAAGTCATACCACAGATTCTCAATTGGATTGAGGTCTGGGCTTTGACTAGGCCATTCCAAGACATTTAAATGTTTCCCCTTAAACCACTCGAGTGTTGCTTTAGCAGTATGCTTAGGGTCATTGTCCTGCTGGAAGGTGAACCTCCGTCCCAGTCTCAAATCTCTGGAAGACTGAAATAGGTTTCCCTCAAGATTTTCCCTGTATTTAGCGCCATCCATCATTCCTTCAATTCTGACTAGTTTCATAGTCGCTGCCGATGAAAAACATGGTGTTCTCGGGGTGATGAGAGGTGTTGGGTTTGCGCCAGACATTTTCATTGATCGTCAAAAAGCTCAATTTTAGTCTCATCTGACCAGATTACCTTCTTCCATATGTTTGGGGAGTCTCCCACATGGCTTTTTGGTGAATACCAAACGTGTTTGCTTATTTTTTTCTTTAAGCAATGGCTTTTTTTCAGGTCACTCTTTCATAAAGCCCAGCTCTGTGGAGTGTATGGCTTAAAGTGGTCCTATGGCCAGATGATCCAATCTCCGCTGTGGAGCTTTGCAGCTCCTTCAGGGTTATCTTTGGTCTCTCTGATTAATGCCCTCCTTGCCTGGTCCGTGAGTTTTGGTGGGCGGCCCTCTCTTGGCAGGTTTGTTGTGGTGCCATATTCTTTCCATTTTTTAATAATGGATTTAATGGTGCTCCGTGGGATGTTCAAAGTTTCAGATATTTTTTTATAACCCAACCCTGATCTGTACTTCTCCACAACTTTGTCCCTGACCTGTTTGGAGAGCTCCTTTGTCTTCATGGTGCCGCTTGCTTGGTGGTACCCCTTGCTTAGTGGTGTTGCAGACTCTTGGGCCTTTCAGAACAGGTGTATATATACTGAGATCATGTGACAGATCATGTGACACTTAGATTGCACAAAGGTGGACTAATTGTGTGGCTTCTGAAGGTAATTGGTTGCACCAGATCTCATTTAGGGGCTTCATAGCAAAGGGGGTGAATACATATGCACACACCACTTTTCTGTTATTGATTTTTCATTCCACTTCACCAATTTGGACTATTTTGTGTATGTCCATTACATGAAATTCAAATAAAAATCAATTTAAATTACAGGTTGTATTGCAACAAAATAGGAAAAATGCCAAGGGAATACTTTTGCAAGGCACTGTATATGGATGAAAATCCTTGCTTGCTCTGGTTGTAGTGGCCTTGGTCCAAGGGCATAACGGCAATACATTACATGAATGGGAGGAATCTATTTTACATTTTAGTACATGTTCTTATCCAGAGCGACTTTACAGTTAGTGAGTGCATACATTTTCATACTGGCCACCCGTGGGAAACGAACCCATAACCCTGGTGTTGCAAGCGCCATGCTCTACCAACTGAGCTACAGGGTACTATTTCAATTGACTTTTTAATGGTTCTCTTTCAGAGACCAGAACTGTTAGACCTGACCGTGACCCGAAATAGGCCTAGGGATATAGACATTGTGTAGTGTTCCCATTCAGTCATTGAAACTCACTGCCTCGCTGTATACAAAGACGTTTATTTGCCATGGGATGTCATCGATCTCAATCGTCTTGAACAGAACAATACACAAGGCCAGACAATATATATAAAACGTCCAAATAGAAAAAATGGGAGAGCAGTGTTTTCATTCTTTAATTAAGTATTTGACCCCCTCTCAATCAGAAAGATTTCTGGCTCCCAGGTGTCTTATACAGGTAGCGAGCTGAGATGAGGAGCACACTCTTAAAGGGAGTGCTCCTAATCTCAATTTGTTACCTGTATAAAAGACACCTGTCCACAGAAGCAATCAATCAATCAGATTCCAAACTCTCCACCATGGCCAAGACCAAAGAGCTGTCCAAGGTTGTCAGGGACAAGATTGTAGACCTACACAAGCCTGGAATGGGCTACAAGACCATCGCCAAGCAGCTTGATGAGAAGGTGACAACAGTTGGTGTGATTATTCGCAAATGGAAGAAACACAAACTAACTGTCAATCTCCCTTGGCCTGGGGCTCCATGCAAGATCTTACCTCGTGGAGTTGCAATGATCATGAGAACAGTGAGGAATCAGCCCAGAACTACACAGGAGGATCTTGTCAATGATCTCAAGGCAGCTGGGAACATAGTCACCAAGAAAACAATTGGTAACACACTACGCCATGAAGGACTGAAATCCTGCAGCGCCCGCAAGGTCCCCCTGCTCAAGAAAGCACATATACAGGCCCGTCTGAAGTTTGCCAATGAACATCTGAATGATTCGGAGGAGAACTGGGTGAAAGTGTTGTGGTCAGATGAGACCAAAATGGAGCTCTTTGGCATTAACTCAGCTCGCCGTGTTTGGAGGAGGAATGCTGCCAATGACCCCATGAACACAATCCCCACCGTCAAACATGGAGGTGGAAACATTATGCTTTGGGGGTTTTTTTCTGCTAAGGGGACAGGACAACTTCACCGCATCAAAGGGACGATGGACGGGGCCATGTACCGTCAAATCTTGGGTGAGAACCTCCTTCCCTCAGCCAGGTCATTGAAAATGGGTCGTGGATGGGTATTCCAGCATGACAATGACCCAAAACACACGGCCAAGGCAACAAAGGAGTGGCTCAAGAAGAAGCACATTAAGGTCCTGGAGTGGCCTAGCCAGTCTCCAGACCTTAATACCATAGAAAATCTGTGGAGGGAGCTGAAGGTTCGAGTTGCCAAACATCAGGCTCGAAACCTTAATGACTTGGAGAAGATCTGCAAAGAGGAGTGGGACAAAATCCCTCCTGAGATTTGTGCAAACCTGGTGGCCAACTACAAGAAACGTCTGACCTCTGTGATTGCCAACAAGGGTTTTGCCACCAAGTACTAAGTCATGTTTTGCAGAGGGGTCAAATACTTATTTCCCTCATTAAAATGCAAATCAATTTATAACATTTTTGACATGCGTTTTTTCTGGATTGTTTTTATGTTATTCTGTCTCTCACTGTTCAAATAAACCTACCATTAAAATGATAGACTGATCATGTCTTTGTCAGTGGGCAAACGTACAAAATCAGCAGGGGATCATATACTTTTTTCCCTCACTCTCTGAGTGGCTGTTATATTGGAAAGGAAGTTGTTCCTGCTCTCTAATACGTCTATTGGAGTGTATTACCCTTGGGTTGTGACCCTCGCCGGTGGCTACTTATCCCAGGGACCCAAATTAGACCCTGTGGACAGACAGAGGGGCCTGAGGGGCCCGGACACGGTTTAAATTGCTATGATTGGTCCGAGACTGTTCTCGGGCAGTGGGGGCGGCGGTTTTAAATAGGGGGACCATCGCAATTTAGAGCGATCTGTTGGGGGGGCATTTATTTTTGTCTTGTTTGATGGGAAGCAATTTCAGGACTAATGGGGAAGCAATAATGTTTATAGCCCTGGCGGTGACAAACACATTGAGAGTGACAGAAAATGTTAACCTTGAGTCACCACACATGGAGAATGACAAAAAAAGAAACAAAAGAATGAAAGAAGGAAGGAAGGGAGTCGGAGGGGTCTGATCTGAATTCTGATTGGGGCACAAAATAGACAAATAGACGTCAGATGACGTTGAGTGTTCTGTTCTACTTTCAGGATCATAAGGAGAATGGTAACACAACACATACATCCTATCTAGCACAACACCTCCTTTAAGAAATCTATAGTTCAGTCAACATAGACAGGGCCCTGGGAAAAAGTATTGCACAATGGCCTCCCGAGTGGCGCAGCGATCTAAGGCTCTGCATTGTAGTGCTTGAGGCGTCATTACAGACCTGGGTTCGATCCCAGGCTGTGTCACAGCTGGCTGTGACTTGGAGACCCATGAGGCGGCGCACAATTGGCCAAGCGTAGTCCGGGTTTGGCCGGCTGGGATGTCCTTGTCCTATCGCACTCTAGCGACTCCGTGTGGCGGGCCGGGCGCCTGCAAGCTGACTCAGTTGCCAGTTGTACGGTGTTTCCTCCAACACATTGGTGTGAGCAGTGTGTCAAGAAGCAGTGCAGGGTTGTGTTTCGGAGGACGCATGGTTCTGGACCTTTGCCTCTCCTGAGTCCATACGGGAGTTGCAGCAATGGGACAAGAGGATATCACGAAAAAGGGGTAAAAGGATGCAAAAAAAGGTTGGTCACTATAGAGAATAAGATGTCATTTGGCACTTAGCCTGGGTTCAGCTCTTAGCCTGGGTTCAGCTCAGTGGGACCTTTCAATATTCAAGCAAACATTTCCTCAGGTGTAATTTAGCTGTACAGCAGCATCAGATACCATATTGAAAAACAAATAATGAACACTCCAACAAGACTGAAGTGGTATATCTAGCCAAGGACGAACACAACAATATGTAGGCCTGCAATATGGGGAACGTCACATCGAGGGCTATAAGGGCCACCATTATCTCCCATATCTAGCATTGTATAACGGAGTGGATGTAGTATTGTAACAGCTCTTTAATAAAGTGGACGAGAAATGCGAAATGCTCCCATAGTGACATAATGAGGATATGGTGTTCACATCCAAGACAGGTCTAACCGTTCATGTAAATGATCATCCTTACCACTGATTGGCATGTCCAGTATCTACACTACCCTCCATATTATTATTATACTGCTTATTTGCTAGGCTAGGAGGGGAGAGCATGTACAAATGTAGGATCTTAATTTGAGCCAGTTTGCTACAGCAGGAAAATAATCCTGCAGCAACAGGACATTTGAATTATTATGGGGATTCTAATTAATGGACATTTCTGTAGGGGTTGATACATGTTTAATTAAGTCAAGTTTGACATTACAAACTTTAGAAGCCTTTGTAAATCTCGAATACACTACACGTTTGCATTTCTTGCCGTGCAGGAAAATTCTCAGCAACAAAAGAGTGATCAAATAAAGATCCTACATCTGTAGATGTTAGGTTGTTCTCTCTTCCCACCAATATAATGAGGTTAACACACTCCACTGTAGTGCGGCATTGAAAGGGGGTTGCTATGGCAACCGGGCAATTAATTTGGTATGCTCTGCTATTGCTTTGACTGGAGTATCATCGGCGTCTCTGTACAATCTGTTGATTCGGATCTTTGATGGGCTCGCTAACTAAGGTATTGCGGTAGGAGACGGCTTCTAATGAACCGAACCATCAGTCTAGCCAGCAAATTGCACATGGTTGTAACTGAATTAATATTGAATGCAGCAAACAGTGTTTGTTAAAGGGTGTTTGTTTAAACCCGCCTTCTTACATCCCCATATGTTCATGGATTCAAGGATTCCCCTACATACTGCATACCCAATTTATCTCTCCCCCTCGCTCTCTTTTTATTATCTGTTTGTCTCCCCCTCTTTCTTGCATTCACTCTCCTTCATTTTTGACATCTATTTATCTCTCGTTCTCTTCGTCTCCCTTTCTTTTCATCTTTCTTCCCCTCTCCCTCTCTCTTCTCCTCTCCATCCATCCCTCCCCTTCTTTTCTTTGATGGTGATGGCACCCCATGTTGGCACGGCCTGCCTGTCTGAGAAGAGGTTAAGAAGTGTAGTTGCGGGTGATCCCTGACCCCTGACCTCTAACCCTGGCCTGTAGGAATCAGCCGCCTCATCGCCCACCCTAATCACCCTATTAAATCATCCCAAAATAATTCATAACACAACATTAATGATAGCATCTTTATGCCATATTTAATGGCAGCCCCGACGCAAAGGTTATCTCCGCTTTCATCATCATAGGCCTCCAAATGGGACCCCATACGCTCCAAAGGGGTCACTGCAAAAATGAAAGGGAGTCTACTAAGGTAATTACGAGAATGCTTTGGAATATCAATGTCTCAGCTTCAGCATTAGTTACGCTCGCTGTAGCCCATAGACAATAAATGTTTTTTGGGGGGACCGTTTATCCTTCTCGCTGGCAGTGATTCTCCTTTGATTCCATCAGGCGGTAATGGATTTTATATCTCTGATAGGCAATCTGTTTTATACTTATTAACTGCTCGCAGCTTGAGGCATGACATTGCATCCAACCGCCAACCAGCCAACCGCCCGGCCCGTCGATCCCAAGTCCATTTCCCAGGCCCCATAGGGAATGCTGCCTGTCGCCTACCCCCTGTTTGCCCCCCTCCGTCCCCCTCCTCGTCGATCCCTGAGACAATAGATGGAATCTCACCTACGTTACTGCAGCGCCGTGTCGCTTGAAATGGAACATCGCTCGCCTTTAGTCTGCCATCAATATTTAATGGCCATCACTTGATTGTTGTATTTTTGAGAGATGGAAAGAGAGAATATGAAAGACAGAGAAAAGAAAGAAACAGAGAAAGTGAAAGACAGAGAGAGAGAGAGAGAGAGAGAGAGAGAGAGAGAGAGAGAGAGAGAGAGAGAGAGAGAGAGAGAGAGAGAGAGAGAGAGAGAGAGAGAGAGAGAGAGAGAGAGAGAGAGAGAGAGAGAGAGAGAGAGAGAGAGAGAGAGAGAGAGAGAGAGAGAGAGAGAGAGAGAGAGAGAGATGTTATTGTCATTTAGCGTGAGGTGACACTTGACTGCAACCAGCTGTGGGCTGTGTGTCTGAGAGGGCCTGGGGGAAGAGGGGGAAGAAGGAAGGGCCAGCAGCCTAGCTGCCACTAACACCACATAAATTGTTAATTGTTCTCCATCAAGCTAGAATTTTGTATTTTTGTCCCTCATTCACTAACAACAATGGCCGTCATTTGTTGAGAGCTAAAAACCCTTGAGAAAGAAGCTAGATTAAAGCTGCCGTTCATAGTGTTTGGCTGGTGTTACCGACCCAGTCCAAGTGGCCTAGTTAGCATGTACAGAAACCCACCTAGTTACAATTGCTTGTGCACCTCCAAAGCCTACAGTACTTCACCTGCTAACTTGGTGTCATGCTTAATGGAATTTCTCAGAAATGGTTCCGCAGTTTCTCCCTGCAAGTCGTCTTCATCTGATGTCTGTCACCACTCCATCTTATTTGCTCAATACACTCCTCAATCTGTGTGTATTGTAGTACCCTCAAGTTATTATTTTATCCAGCTCTGTTGCTTTCTCTTACATCTTTAACGTCCAAAGGCACTTATAAGAAACCGCAGGCAGAGAGTAATCCAGGAATTATTCCCCTCCTCTCCTCCCTTTTAACTAAAGTACAAACCTTTGTACTCCCATTCCCTCCTGTAGTGTATTACAAGCATAATGCACTTTTTGATGTGAGCGTTTGTGTGTGTGATGATGAATTAGTAGTGTCACACAGGTAACACTGAGGTAACACTGTGTCTCTGTGTTCCCCTCTCTCTCTACAGACTGGCAGGAAAGAGAAAGGAGACCCACTAAACTCTGCCATCGACAAGATGACCAAGAAGACCAGGGATCTGCGCAGACAGGTGGGTCACAATGTCCAAAGCTGAATTTGATGGACGCCATGTTTGCACCAAAGAATTTGGCCAACGTGGTTCCAAATGAATCCTGACATGATTAGTTATAGACGCCATATTTGCACTAAAATGGCAATCTTATAGGGACAGTCTGGCCAACTCTGTTCCAACCAAAACCGGACATGACTGGCTAAAGACGCCATTTTTGCAATCCAAGGCCATCGTAACATGAACAGATTGGCCAACTAAGTTCCAACTGAAACCTGACTTAATTGGCTATATTTGCCATTTTTGCACTCCAATGCAATTTATATGGACAGTGTGGCCAACTTGGCTTCAACCAACACCTGACTTGATTGGCTATAATAGACACACCATATTTTCACTGAAAGGCAATCATACTATACATGGAGAGAGTTTGGCCAACTTAGCTCCAACCCAATTCTGACATGACTGTTTATATAAGCGCCATCTTTGAGCTTTTGACACTCATTCTGAATAAACTATGATGGAGCCAACATGTCTTCCTGTTATTATGTTGGCCAAACCCGCCATAATACCTGATTCTGGGTCTGCACTTACACATTGCACTGACTGACACTCCATCCTGCATAGACTGCTTTTCAGATAGTCAATATGACATGCAGTCTCTCTTCACAAACACAGAGCTAAAGAGCCAAATGTGTTTCTGTCATTCAAATCTATCGACCGATCTTTACACGTATACACTTGATTTCATGAATCCCGGAGAGCATAGAGGCTGAAAGCTCGAAGCTATTACTTTCTCCCAAATTGCAATGCTCCTCTCCATTAGTGGCCCAAAAGGAGGCACTTCATGTAGTGTTACATCTTGTTATAGGAATCAAAAGTAAAATTGGTTTTATTTGGGAAGGCAATCTCATTTTGCCTCCCTATTCTCTCTACCCATGAAAAAAAAATATATATATATATATATATATATATATATTTATTTATTTTTTGTACCGTATAATTCATAGAAAAATGCAGGTAAACGATGATCTGGTGAATGGTATTCACGGCATCCCAAAAGCTATTCATTCACTTTTATCAAGAGGTGTATTTCACAGCTCTATTGCACAGTATTTAGCCACAAAACAAGTGTTACTCTTATGGTATATCTTTAAAATGTCAATGACCTACAGTACCACAGCTATTGATAACTTAAATATTGATCTAATAACCAATTAACTGAAAACACAGATTGATCAACTCCGATTGAACACGGTCTCCACCCTAGGTACAGGAAGTCTTTATGGGTCTTATCCCCCAATGTACTATATAGTCAGACATAGAGGAAACAGAGAGGAGACATAGAGGAGACATAGAGGAGACAGAGGGGAGACAGAGTGGAGACAGAGGGGAGTAAGAGGGGAGACATAGAGGAAACAGAGGGGAGACATAGAGGAGACAGAGGGGAGACATAGAGGAGACAGAGGGGAGACAGAGTGGAGACATAGAGGAGACGGGGAGTGCAAGACGGGAGCAGACAGGCAGGAATTACACGGCGGGTCTGATATAGTAATTATGTCACAACAGTCCCAGAGGGGGCAATTCAATGGTGCTAAGAGACACTAGTCATTCCAGGAGGGAGGAGAACTGAGCAAAGAGGCTTTGTCTGTGAAGTGACTTTGTTTGTGGGTGTGTGCGTGTGTGTGCCATACTCCCTTGTGTATGGCAGCCATCTCATGTTAGAACGCAGAAACACACAACGGATGACACCTTTGTGTCATTGTGAAGACGGGAGACGACAGTGAGAGAATGAGTACAATGACAGTGACAGCTGTCAGGAATACACACTGTGTGTGCAATTCTAGTGTTTAACATGATTTTTGAATGACTACCTCATCTCTGTACCCCACACATACAATTATTTGTGAGGTCCCTCAGTCGAGCAGTTAATTGCAAACAGATTCAACCACAAAGAGCAGGGAGGATTTCTAGTGCCTCGCAAAGAAGGGCACCTATTGTTAGACGGGTAAAAAAACAAAATAAACTTACATTGAATATCCCTTTGAGCACATTGTTATTAAATACACTTTGGATGGTGTATCAATGCACCCAGTCACAACAAAGATACAGTTGTCCTTCCTAGCTCAGTTGCTGGAGAGGAAGGAAACTGCTCAGGGATTTCACGATGAGGCCAATGGTGACTAGGCAACAGTTACAGAGTTTAATGGCTGTGATAGGAGAAAACTGAGGATGAATCAACAACATTGTAGTTACTCCACAATACTAATCTAATTGACAGAGTGAAAAGAAGGAAGCCTGTACAGAATAAAAATACTCCAAAACATGCATCCTGTTTGTAACAAGGCACTAAAGTAATACTGCAAAAAATGTGGCAAAGCAATTCACTTTTTGCCCTGAATACAAATACAAATGTTTGGGACAAATCCAATACAACACATTATTGAGTGCCACTCTTCACATTTTCAAGCATAGTAGTGGCTGCATCATGTTATGGGTATGCTTTTAACCATTAAGGACTGGGGAGTTTTTCAGGATAAAAAATAAACGGAATGGAGCTAAGCACAGGAAAAATCCTAGAGGAACACTTGGTTCAGTCTGCTTTCCACCAGACACTTGGAGATGAATTCACCTTTCAGCAGGACAATAACCTAAAACAGAAGGCCAAATCTGCACTTGCTTACCAAGAAGACATTGAATCTTCCTGAGTGGCAGAGTTACAGTTTTGACTTAAATCTACTTGAAAATCTATGGCAAGACCTGAAAATGGTTGTCTTACAATGGTCACCAACCAATTTGACAGAGCTCAAAGAATTTTGAAAATAATAATTACATTTTACGTCATTTAGCAGACACTCTTATCCAGAGCGACTTACAGTTAGCGCATATATTATTTTATCGAACCCACAACCCTGGCGTTGCAAACGCCATGCTCTACCAACTGAGCTACATCCCCTGCCGGCCATTCCCTCCCCTACCCTGGACGACGCTGGGCCAATTGTGCGCCGCCCCATGGGTCTCCCGGTCGCGGCCGGCTACGACAGAGCCTGGATTCGAACCAGGATGTCTAGTGGCACAGCTAGCACTGCGATGCAGTGCCTTAGACCACTGCGCCACTCGGGAGACCATAATGAGATATTTCTGTATTTAAATGTTCAATACATTTGCAAAATTGTCTAAAAACATGTTTTCACTTTGTCATTATGGGGTATAGTGTGTAAAAAAAAAAGATTCAGACTGTAACACAACAAAATGTGGAATAAGTAAAGGGGTATGAATACTTTTTGAGAGCACAGCAGGTAGATGTGAAGCATGAACCTATGGTATACAGATGTAGGATCTTAATTTGACTTATAATCAAAATAATCATGCAGCAACAGGATCTGAACGTTTAGTCCATTATGCTGCTTGATCAGTGGTTAGGCTATTAGCTGGTCAAAATAAAGCTACATGAAAAGTGGAATACTGTCAATATAACTGTGTGCAAGTGCTTCTTTTCCATTCATTTATTAGGGATGTGCATGGTTATTGGAATATCTGAATGGACGTTAGTATTCAAATATGTGGGTGAGTATGCATTTTTGCAAGTATTCAAATTATCGGCCTGAAAATTGAAATATTAATGTGACAATGTTACATACAAGGATATACCATGACATTTCAATTGATTAATTTAATAAAACAAACTTTTCAATGTAGTTTTTATGACGTGCATGTGCACCTAGTAAAAAGATTGGTAGCCTACCGATAGCCTGCACATGTTTAACTAGTGGTTTATGTTGGCCAATAAAAGTGGCAGAGAGGCTCAATGTGTAGCAAGTGGAGTGAGAGTTCACTAATGCAATGCAAGAATTAGCGAAATTAGAAGGAGTAGGCTACAATGAGCAACCAACAGGTAGGCTGTTGTTTTATCTGAATGGGTTTGGCTCAATTAGCCTAGCTAGCTATAGCTGGCTAACTTAGCTAGCTAACTAGCTAGCTTATCTAGGCTACTCCAGTCAAGACATGCCCTGTTAATGTTATATGGGATGATAAATAACGTTGTGGCTGCTACAAGTTAGCTAGTCTTGGCTGTAGCCGAGTTGCCTTGGCGTCTATCTCTCTCCCCTCCGTCTGCTCGCTACACAACCCTTATAACTCCTGCAGCTGCAGTAATAGAGCAATAGAGCACCAACCTATCCCTCTCTGCAGCAGTGCTCAGGTAAAAAATGTACATACAAAATAAACACATGTATTTCGAATATCCGGATATCAATGTATGATACTATTCGAATAGTGAAACTATTACAAACACCCATCCCTAGAATGTGTGTAAATCACCAAGCTCATCTGCATTTTCTGCGGCGCAGGAAAATTCTCAGCAACAAAAGAGTGATCCAATTAAGATCCTACACCTGTATGTGTAAGATACAGTACACCCAACCACATATCACATATGAATATGTAGGTCTACAGATAGTCATTTCATTGTCTACCTGTTTCATATCAGTTTCTCTGAGTGCAGAACACATAAAGTCGAACATATGGTATACTTGTAATACACACCCACACATACAGAATATCATATATAAACATGTAGGCCCAGATAATCATTTTACAGACAGCTCCTTATATGGCCCTTATACACACACATACATGCACATGTGTCCATGATCATGCACACACACACACACACACACACACACACACACACACACACACACACACACACTCCCACTCAAACACATACACACTCATACACAGACACGCACTCACCATCTCAACTTGCCCTCATCACACACATGCATAAATAGGACTTTTGATTGCCTACTCAAGATCGGGGGCAAGTTAAATGTTGACTAAATCAAAAGTGTGTGCAAACAACCCATAAAGCAACCCGCCCAGGTAAAAATTACAGCCTGTTTGCTTTTCACCGCACTCAGCGTTAATCACAAGGACCTAGGATTTTCCGTAGATGTAAATCACCTGTGTATCCCTCTGCCACCTTTGCTGCCAGTGTATGCACACGGTGAGCCACCAGCCAATCCCACTTGTCGACCACCACAATGTGCCACTCAGTTCCGCTAGGCAATGTGCATGTCCCAAATGGCACCCTATTCACTACATAGTGAACTACTTTTAACCAGATTCCAAAGGGAATAGGCTGCCATTTGGAATGCAAGCAAGCACTCACTGCAGGGGCCTAGTAACGTAATTAGAAAACGCCTTTTAAATCCTGTGCACTCCTTGGCGCGGGGTTGTAAATATCGCAGCGGCTGCGACACGGTTTACATCGGGCACTCAATTGTACATCACACCCCCCTCGTTTTCCCTCCCTCTCTCTCTTGCCTTGTTCAACTTTTACCCATGCCTCCCCCTGTACCGAGTGTGCGCCCCCATCCTTGGGTGTGCTTTTGTGGCCTTGTTACTCCACCAATATTGGGAAAGCAGTAAACTCTCTCCGACACGTGTATTATAATTATAGATGTTAGACACCCCCCCATCATACACACACACCCCAAAATATGTATATTTACAGATTTGCAAGGCCATGCACTTTTTAATCCTCTTAAGACATTTATTTCATTATCTATCGCGGTATTAAACCGAGGCGAGATGTTTATTGCGTGACTCCTCACGTTTTATGGTACAGCAAAGTGGTTTAAAGGAAATGAAAAGTGTTTAATAGTCCTGATTTACTCATGCGAGGGAGTCTGCCACAATTTCATTTTCGACCTGGTAGTTCTGAGCCATCACTTCTAATTCATTCAGGAACAACTCTCAACAACTCTGAAATGGTTCCAGTGTTACAAGGCTGATCGCACCTAGTGTCAATGTGCTGGGAAATATTGTACTGATCCCCTATCAGACCTGGCCTCACCTGAGTTTGAATCCAAACTGTAAACATTACAGAGAGAATATGAAAATGCAGTGTCTTATTAGCCTTTGAGTTGGGGATCTGAAAGATATAAGACACTAATAACAAAGCAATCAATCAATGTACAGTAAAAAACCAGTGTCCCACTTTAAATGAACTACAACGTATAAAGGCTTTATATATAATACATTCAGTCTTCACATACACTACTCAAATCATCTATAAGATGATTTCTTACTCTATAAAGGAGAATTGTACTATTGAAGTTGATCTAATTGACCATAAACAATAATTGTCCATGACATTCCAATAAACGGAGACTTTACATGCAGCAGTGCCAAAGCACATGTTGTGTAATAATGAAGTATGCCAAATGGCAACCTATTCACTTTTTACTTAAATGTTTCTTTTGACCAGGGCTCATAGGGCTCTGATCAAAAATTTGTGCACTATATAGGGAATATAGTGCCATTTGGGATAGACAAATATTTTTCCCCTCATGTTTTTCTTCTTCTTCTGCTCCACTTGGACTCTTCATCTGTTACACAAGTACCCTCACTCCTCCTCCGATATATTTTTTTCTCCTTGACAGTATGTCTATCTGTCAGAGTTCTGGGAAAACGACTCATTGCCCCAGTTAATCAGAGATGTGTCATCAAATGTCACTGGGTTTGTAAATTAGATCGAATGATGGTGATGGTGATGGTGATGAGACATCCATGCGTGGTGAAAGCCTACTCTCTGGCAGCATCCCAAATGGCACCATATTCTCTATATAGTGCACTACTTTTGACCAGAGTGCTATGGGTCGCTCCTATGTCGGGAATATGGTGCCATTTGGAACGCAGCCCCTGTCTGTTTGTGGAGACTTGTGGGATGAGTCACTCTGGTTAATGACAACACATAATGAAGTCTGGTCCTAATTATTCACTAATTATTGGATTATTATTAAAAACAAGGCGGCTGTCTGTCTTGGCTGCTGCATGAAACATAAAAGTACAGTGCACTTGTTGCTCTTGCAGTCGCTCAGTCTCTCTCTCTCTCTCTCTCTCTCTCTCCCTCTCTCTCTCTCTCTCTCTCTCTCTCTCTCTCTCGCTCTCTCTCGCTCTCTCTCTTACACACACGCATGTCAAACACATATACACGCACACACACACCTCATATCTAACATCTAACTGTTGGCAACTACCACCTACCTCTGTGAGAGAAATATGGCAGCCGCATCTGCAAATTAGAAGGCAAGTGATGTGTTAATACCAGAATGCTTTGACCCCTCCACTCGTATTGATTAAATGTGGAAGCTCCCCCGCGTTGCAAGGTTGGGTTTTGCTTCCAACAGATTGGAAGGAATGAAGGGGATGCTATCGACGATAGGTGTTAATTGATGTAGCGTAAGATAACATTTGTATGTACAGATGTATGAACTTCCATTGGACATCAAAGCAGACTTAGTTTTACTTACCTAGCTACAGTACATGTTAGTTAGATCATGTGAAATTAGATTGTGATCCGTCCATGAAGGACAACTCTTGGTATACAGTATCTTTGAATGAGACAACGAGAGACGTTGATCACTATTAAATTATTCCTCTCGCTAGTAGGGAGGTGATTGATATCCGCATTTTCCTCCGTATCCTTTTCATTTACTAAGAAATAGTGCATTTTCTCATTCAGAAAAATGCATTCGCTGCAATACTGTAGCTTTTAAATCATAATCCTTGCTTCTTTTATAATTTAACTCTGTACAGCTCCACACAAACACACCAAAAAAGACACATACACACCTACCGCAAAACACACACACGGACACACACAAGGCTTGTTCTTTCCTCATGAGTTGCCCTGTTCCGTTCATAAGTCTCTCAGTGGCATTGCTCTTAACACCTTGACGCCACTCGTTTTGCCTTCTGTTGAGCGGGACAGGTTACCCAGCCTGCCAGCCTGCAAGGTGGTTCTGCATATAGGCAATAGGGCATTAGCAGGCCAGAATGAATAAGCAGGGCCCTGCCCGCTTTCTGCTAGCCTAAAAACTGCTAGAGAGAGACTGCCTGGCCATTGTTCTTGTTTACAGGCTAATGCTTTCACTGTTTCCTACAGTAAGAGACTGAGAGGCTGAGAGTAGCACAGGCGAGGAAAACTACTAATGTATGAGTTGATTGATTAAGGTTTCATCCCAAATGTCCTGCATCTCCCTATTCACTATATAGTGTACTTCTTTTGACCAGGGCACAATAGGGAATAGAGTTAATATAAATCTAGCTGGTTTTTTAATGCATCTGCAGGACAGAATGGCAGCATCTCGTAAACTCAAGGGTTGGGGTGTATGTATCTTTGTTAACAACAGCTGGTGTGTGATTTCTAATATTAAGGAAGTCTCGAGGTTCTGCTCACCTGAGTTAGAATGATAAGCTGTAGACCACACTATTTACCAAGAGAGCTTTCATCTATATATAAGTCAACAAGAAAATGCTCATCCAGAGGCAGCACTCCTAGTGGCCGTTGAGTTTAATGCAGGAAAATTGAAATCCGTTTTACCTAATTTATACCAGCATGTACCTGTGCAAAAAAAAAAAAAAAAAACTCTAGATCACCTTTACTCCACACACAAAGATGCATACAAAACTCTCCCTTGCCCTCCATTTGGCAAATATGACCACTATCCTCCTGATTCCTGCTTACAAGCAAAAACTTAAACAGGAAGTACCAGTGACACGCTCAATTCGGAAGTGGTTCGATGAAGCGGATGCTAAGCTACAGGCCTGCTTTTCTAGCACAAACTGGAATATGTTCCGGGATTCATCCGATGGCATTGAGGAGTTTACCACATCAGTCACCGGCTTCATTAATAAGTGCATCGATAACGTCATCCCAACAGTGACTCTGCGTACATGTCCCACACAGACAATATCTGTGTGGCGCTAAAGGCTAGAGCTGCCGCTTTCAAGGAGTGGGACACTAACCCGGACGCGTATAAAAAATCCCACTATGCCCTCTGACCAACCATCAAACAGGCAAAGTGTCAATACAGGACGAAGATTGAATCCTACTACACTGGCTCTGACGCTCGCCGGATGTGGCAGGGCTTGCAAACTATCACAGATTACAAAAGGAAACCCAGCCCCGAGCTGCCCAGTAACACTAACCTACCAGACGAGCTAAATGCCGTCTTCAAGGCAAGCAACACTGAACCGTGCGTGAGAGGACCAGCTGTTCCGGATGACTGGGTGATCACACTCTCCAAAGCTGATATGAGTAAGACCTTTAAACAGGTTAACATTCACAAGACCGCTTACGGATTACCAGGTTGCCTACTCAGAGCATGCGCTGACCAGCTGACAAGTGGCAATTTCAACCTATCCCTGACCCAGTCTGTAATACCTATATGTCTCAAGCAGACCACCATAGTCCCTGTGCCCAAGAACACCAAGGTAACCTGTCTAAATAACTATTGCCCCATAGCACTTACATCTGTAGCCATTAAATTATTTGAAAGGCTGGTCATGGATCACATCAACACCATCATCCCAGACACCCTGGACCCACTCCAATTCGCATACCGCCCTAACAGATCCACAAATGATGCAATCTCTATTGCACTCCACACTTGACTACAGCTCAGCGTTCAACACCATAGTGCACTCGAAGCTCATCACTAAGCTAAGATCCCTGGGACTGAATACCTCCCTCTGCAACTGGATCCTGGACTTCCTGACGGGCCGCCCCAAGGTGGTGAGGGTAGGCAACAACACATCCGCCATGCTGACACTCAACACGGGTGCCCCTCAGGGGTACGTGCTTAGTCCCCTCCTGTACTCCCTGTTCACTACTCCAACACCATCTTTAAGTTTGCCGACGACCCGACAGTGTTAGGCCTGATCACTGACGACGATGAGACAGCCTATAGGGAGGAGGTCAGAGACCTGGCAGTGTGGACTACAGAAAACGGAGGGCCGAGCACGGGTCGAGAGCTTCAAGTTCTTCGGCGTCCACAACACTAAAGATCTATCATGGTCCAAACACACAAACACAGTTGCGAAGACGGCACAACAATGCCTCTTCCCCCCCAGGAGGCTGACATTTTTTTGCATGGGCCCTAAGATCCTCAAAAAGTTCTACAGTTGCACCACCGAGAGCATCTTGACTGGCTGCATCACCGCTTGGTATGGCAACTGACACCACCTGGTATAGGACATCTATACCAGGCGGTGTCAGTGGAAGGCCCAAAAAATAGTAAAAGACTCCAGCCACCCAAGCCACAAACTGTTCTCTCTGCTAGTGCATGGCAAGCAGTACCAATGCACCAAGTCTGGAACCAACAGGACCCTGGACAGTTTCTACCCCCAAGCCATAAGTCTCTTCTAAACAGGACATACAAATAGCTAATCAAATGGCTACCTGCATTGACCCTTTCTTGCACCAACTCTCTTGAAATTGACTCTACCCACACGCTCACACATACTTAAACCGGCACCCCAACACACACATGCACACACCACACACACACACTACATAACATAATAATAACAATAATATGCCATTTAGCAGACGCTTTTATCCAACTTACAGTCAACATGCACACACAAGCATACGCAAGCATACTGACGCCACACACACACTTTCACACTCACCACATACGCTGCTGCTACTGTCTATTATATATCCTGTTGCCTAGTCACTTTACTCCTCCCTACAGTGCCTTCGGAAAGTATTCAGACCCCTTGACTTTTTCACATTGTGTTACGTTACAGCCTTATTCTAAAATGGATTAAATAAAAACAATTCCTCAGCAATTTACACACAATACCCCATAATGACAATGCAAAAACAGATTTCTAGAAATGTTTGCACATTTATAAAAAAATAAAAACATATACCTTATTTACATAAGTATTCAGACCCTTTGCTATGAGACTCGAAATTGAGCTCCGTTGCATCCTGTTTCCATTGATCATCCTTGAGATGTTTCTACAACTTGATTGGAGTCCACCTGTGGTAAATTAAATTGATTGGACATGATTTGGAAAGGCACACACCTGTCTATGTAAGGTCCCATGTCAGAGCAAAAACCAAGCCATGAGGTCGAAGGAATTGTCCGTAGAGCTCCGAGACAGGATTGTGTCGAGGCACAGATCTGGGGGAAGGGTACCAAAATATTTATGCAGCATTGAAGGTCCCGAAGAACACAGTGGCTTCCATCATTCTCTGAATGTCCTTGAGTGGCCCAGCCAGAGCCGGACTTGAACCCGATCGATCATCTCTGGAGAGACCAGAAAATAGCTGTGCAGCAACTCTCCCCATCCAACCTGACAGAGCTTGAGAGGCTCTGCAGAGAAGTATGGGAGAAACTCCCCAAATACAGGTGTGCCAAGCTTGTAGCGTCATACCCAAGAAGACTCGATGCTGTAATCGCTGCCAAAGGTGCTTCAACAAAGTACTGAGTAAAGGGTCTGAATACTTATGTAAATGTGATATTGAAGTTATTTATTTTTAATAAATTAGCAACATTTTATAAAAACCTGTTTTTGCTTTGTCATTATGGATAAGTGTGTGTAGATTAATGAGGGGGGAAAAAAACAATTTAATCAATTTTAGAATAAGGCTGTATTTGTAACAAAATGTGGAAAAAGTCAAGGGGTCTGAATACTTTCTGAAGGCACTGTATATGTACAGTACATAGCTACCTCAATTACCTCGTACTCCTGCACATCGACTCGGTACTGGTACTTCCAGTATATAGCCATGTGAATTTTACTCATTATTTGTATTTGTTTTTTACCGTGTATTTATTCCTTGTGTGACTATTTAAATTTTTTATGAAATCTTTAACTCTGCATTGTTGGAAAAGGACCCGTAAGTAAGTATTTCAGTGTTAGTCTACACCTGTTGTCTACAAAGCATGTGACAAATAAAATGTGCTTTGATTTGATTTGATAGGTCTGAAGCCAGAGGTGGTCATTCACCGTCACACAAGGAGGCCCCCACTATTAGCCAGATAATGATCATTCTGTGCAACGTTTAGACAGGCCCACTAGGCTAAAGGTGGACCAGCCCATCTGGCATTTGCCGAACTGCCCTATTGCCAGTCCCTTTCTGTGACTAGCAATAATGCCATGGTACTGCCGGCAGCTGGTTTAAGGCCAAAGGGATGAAACAAAGTGAGAGAGAATATCGGTGAAAGAGAACAAAAGAGAGGGGTGGAGAGATAGGCTGAATCTGAAACTGTAAAAATAGCATACCAGATGTTCCAAAAGTTGATTAATAGTCCTAATTGGGGAAAGAGAACGGCTGATTGTGCGCTGAGCTAATATATTCAAACGTCTCGCCTTGCCGAAATTACTGTTCCCCTGATAGCCAGCTACTGCAACAGGCTGCATTCCCATTTACAGCCTATTCCCTACATAGTGCCCTACGTTTGACCAGGGCCTATAGGGCTCAGGTCAAAAGTAGTGCACTATAAATGGAAAAGGGTGGCTGGAGACGTGCCATGTGTTCCTAGCCTTGTCATCCTGTATGTTATGAATGCCTGTTGTCAAGTTACTTCTTCACCAGGGCTCGCTCCCACTCTTGATTGATGGCTGATCGCAGGGCTCCCCCGTGGCAGCAGCGCAACAAATGCTACAGTACCCGTTCATTATAATGGTTATTTTCTGGATTAATTCTGCTGTTTGTTTATAGTGCACGGAAATTGGAATCAGAGGAACAACTGTTTTGTATCGAGACAGATGGCTCGTTAAATAGCCATACTAGACATGCAAAATCACTGTCGTCTATAAACTAAAGTGCATGTGTTATTTTTTTTCTATACATTCTACAGTAGATCAATGTATGTGTTGATCTTTGCATGTTATCGGCTGGTAACAAGCACAAAATTATGCTAGCAGTAATTTTGTTAATGTTTAACTTCCGACTGTCACGATCGTCATATGGAACAGACCAAGGCGCAGCGTGATGAACGAACATACTTTAATTAGTTAAAGTGTAAACACAATACAAAACAAGAAACGACTCGTGCAGTCCACGGTATCAATGACCGAACACGGAACAAAAACCCACAAACACAAAGGGAAAAACAGACAGTTTAAATATGGCTCCCAATCAGAGACAACCAGCCAACAGCTGATACTCGTTGCCTCTGATTGGGAGTCACTCAGGCAAACATAGAATACAACAAACTAGAATGAACACCACAGAATGAACACACCCTGGCTCAACATATAGAGTCCCAGAGCCAGGGTGTGACAGTACCCCCCCCTAAAGGCGCGGAACTGCGACCGCGCCTCAACTAAAACAAAACAGGGGAGGGCGGGGCGGGCATACCTCCTCGGCGGCGGTTCTGGCTCCGGCCTTGACCACCACCCTCCAATCAACCCCCCCCATAGCGCCCCTGGTCCAGTCTGGCCCCGCTGGCTGGAGCTGAACTTGACTTAGCAGGAGCGGTTAGCTTCAGCTCCATAGTGGAGCAGTTGACCGGTACCTTCCCAGGCACCGGTGGCCCAGGCACGGGTTGTGCTGGACTGACCACGCGCACCCCCTGGCTTGGTGCGTGGAGGAGGAACGGGCCTTACAAGGCTGACGACTCGCACCCCTGGCTTAGTGCGTGGAGGAGGAACGGGCCTTACCAGGCTGACGACTCGCACCCCTGGCTTGGTGCGTGGAGGAGGAACGGGCCTTACCAGGCTGACGACTCGCACCCCTGGCTTGGTGCGTGGAGGAGGAACGGGCCTTACCAGGCTGACGTCTCGCACCCCTGGCTTAGTGCGAGTGGCAGGAACAGGCCGGGCCGGGCTGGCGACGCGCACCGTAGACTTGGTGCGAGTGGCAGGAACAGGCCGGGCCGGGCCGGGCTGGCGACGCGCACCGTAGACTTGGTGCGAGTGGCAGGAACAGGCCGGGCCGGGCTGGCGACGCGCACCGTATACTTGGTGCGAGTGGCAGGAACAGGCCGGGCCGGGCTGGCGACGCGCACCGTAGACTTGGTGCGAGTGGCAGGAACAGGCCGGGCCGGGCTGGCGACGCGCACCGTATACTTGGTGCGAGTGGCAGGAACAGGCCGGGCCGGGCTGGCGACGCGCACCGTATACTTGGTGCGTAGAGCAGGGACAGGCCTGACTGGGCTGGCGACGCACACCGTAGGCTTGGTGCGTAGAGCAGGGACAGGCCGGGCTGGGCTGGCGACGCACACCGTAGGCTTGGTGCGTGGAGCAGGGACAGGCCGGACTGGGCTGGCGACGCACACCGTAGGCTTGGTGCGTGGAGCAGGGACAGGCCGAACCGGGCTGGCGACGCACACTGTAGGCTTGGTGCGTGGAGCAGGGACAGGCCGAACCGGGCTGTGGAGACGGATAGGAGACCTGGAGTGAAGAACGGCCACAACCCGTCCTGGCTGAATGCCTACCCTCACACACTCTGTGTGAGGCATCCGCACAGGACGTACAGGGCGGTGTATCCGTAACCTGGTGGCCTTCTGGATCCGCCCCTTTTCTGCCTCCGTCAGCCCCGTCGTCCATGCCGTGTGCCCCCCCCTAAACATTTTCTGGGGTTGCCTCTCGACCGCTTGACGACGACCCTGATCACGCCCGTTGCTCCTCTCTCCGTCGCCTCTCCACTGTCTCACTCCATGGCCGGCGATCCATCCCGGCCAGGATTTCCTCCCAAGTCCAGGACCCTTTACCGTCCAATATCTCCTCCCATGTCCAGGCTGCCTGCTCCTCTCTACGGCGCGCCTCCACCGTCTCTTCTCCTGGCGCTTCCTCCCATGTCCAGCCCAAGAGCTGCCCCTGGACACGCTGCTTGGTCGTTGCATGGTGGGTTTTTCTGTCACGATCGTCATATGGAACAGACCAAGGCGCAGCGTGATGAACGAACATACTTTAATTAGTTAAAGTGTAAACACAATACAAAACAAGAAACGACTCGTGCAGTCCACGGTATCAATGACCGAACACGGAACAAAAACCCACAAACACAAAGGGAAAAACAGACAGTTTAAATATGGCTCCCAATCAGAGACAACCAGCCAACAGCTGACACTCGTTGCCTCTGATTGGGAGTCACTCAGGCAAACATAGAATACAACAAACTAGAATGAACACCACAGAATGAACACACCCTGGCTCAACATATAGAGTCCCAGAGCCAGGGTGTGACACCGACAGAAAACAATTAGCACGAAAAGATGATTCAAGTCCATAATATAATATATCTGTTTAACTTACATAATGCATAGTGACAGGTCACAGAATCTAGCAGACTGAAAATGACAATGGCCACCACACTGCAGTCAGCGTGACAGGTATGGTGTCAAACGGTCAGTCGTTAACACTGTCAGCAGTCGTTTTGCCCTCCACTGACTTTCCCCCACCACTCGCTGGGGCTCCATCGCCGCCTGATAACCCCGTGGCCTTACCACGGGGACCCGGGCCTGCCACCAGAAATGACTGATAAGAAAGGGAAGGAGGAGGGAGGCTGATAGACAAGCTCACGACACCCTTAAAGGCCCAATACAGCTTTTTATTATATAAATATCAAATCATTTCTGGGTAACAGTTAAGTACACTACATCACCAAAAGTATGTGGACACCCCTTCAAATTAGTGGATTTGGCTATTTCAGCCACACCCGTTGCTGACAGGTGTATAAAATTGAGCACACAGTCATGCAATCTCCATAGACAAACATTGGCAGTAGAATGGCCTTACTGAAGAGCTCAGTGACTTTCAACATGGCATGACAATAGGATGCCACCTTTCCAACAAGTCAGTTTGTAAAAGTTCTGCTCTTCTAGAGCTTCCCCGGTCAACTGTAAGTGTTGTTAATGTGAAGTGGAAATGTCTAGGAGCAACAACGGCTCAGCTGTGAAGTGGTAGGCCACACAAGCTCACAGAACGGGACCGCTGAGTGCTGAAGCGCGTAGCGCGTAAAAATTGTCTGTCCTCGGTTTCAACACTCACTACCGAGTTCCAAACAGCCTCTGGAAGCAACCTCAGCACAATCACTGTTTATTGGGAACTTCATGAAACGGGTTCCCATTGCCGAGCAGCCGCACACAAGCCTAAGCGCACAATATGCAATGCCAAGCGTTGGCTGGAGTGGTGTAAAGCAGTACGCTGGACAAATCTGGGTTTGGCGGATGCGAGGAGAACGCTACCTGCCCGAATGCATAGTGCCAACTGTAAAGTTTGGTGTAGGAGGAATAATGGTCTGGGGCTGTTTTTCATGGTTCGGTCTAGGCCCCTTAGTTCAAGTGAAGGGAAATCTGAACGCTACAGCATACAATGACATTCTAGACGATTCTTTGCTTCCAACATTGTGGCAACAGTTTGGGGAAGGCCCTTTCCTGTTTCAGCATGACAATGTCCCTGTGCACAAAGCGAGGTCCATACAGAAATGGTTTGTCGAGATCGGTGTGGAAGAACTTGTCTGGCCTGCATAGAGCCCTGACCACAACCCAATTGAACACCTTTGGGATGAATTGGAACGCCGACCACGAGCCAATCCTAATCGCACAACATCAGTTCCCGACCTCACTAATGCTCTTGTGGCTGAATGGAAGCAAGTCCCCGTAGCAATGTTCCAACATCTAGTGGAAAGCCTTCCCAGAAGAGTGGAGGCTGTAGCAAAGGGGGGACCAACTCCATATTGATGCCCATTATTTTGGAATGAGATGTTTGACGAGCAATGATACTTTTGGTCATGTAGTGTACCCTAGCAAAAAACTATTTCTCAAGCAAGAATTTTACTAGGACTGTCTGGGAGTGGTCTGAGTGGGGAGGGGGAAATTGAAAATGTACTGTTATTGGCAGAGAGATTTGGAACTCTCTTTTTATTGGTCTGTTTACCAGTTTACCGCATGATGATGTCACCATGGAAAGCCGAAACTCCCACCCATGCAAACCTGCTGTGTAGATTGTATTTTCTACTAGCACCTATTAGGAAATAACACTGATCACATTTTTTCACACTTGTACAGTGTTAGTTTCATCAGCTGTTGTACAATATGATGTAAAACATAGGAAAAACAGATTTTTTATTGCACTGGGCCTTTAATATCAGCACTCATTATGGACTGCTGGAAATTACATCTCCAGCCATCATCTACTGTCCTGTACCTTGCTGGTCCACATGCTGTATGTATGATCAGCCATGCTGCACCTATCTAGTCTACATCAGCTGGGCCCAAGCCATTAACTGATATGGTGTTATTACACATCCTGCAGACATGTTTGGGTGAATAGGACTATTGGTGAATTCAGGCCCAGTGTAGCTGCTATAGTAACTAGCCAGTGGGTCAGTTTACCATAAACACCTTTCTAGAAAGACTGCAGAGGCAGACACATTCGAACCAAGGCTTTCCAGTGTCCTCATTGGGTGGTTATCCTCAAGCCCACACTTATTGCCACACGTTTTACCTTGGGCTGTTACTCTTCTCTATTTGTACAAATTATTTGCCACTTGTCTTACAAGGAGCTAAAATGACTATGTATGCTGATGATTGCACACTCTACAAATCAGCACCTACAGCCAGTGAGCTCACTGAGACTCAAGGAGTTACAGTCAATGTCAGAATGGGTAATTAACAATAAATTGGTCTTAAATACATCTAAAAGCTAAAGGATTGGATTTGGTTCAAATCATCTTAGACCTACAGTAAACCTCAACTAGAGTTATGCATTTGAACAAGTTGAAGAAGTTGAACTACTAGGAGTAACATTGGATGGCCAGTTATCATGATCAAGTCATATTGACAAAGTTGCTGTGAAGATGGGGAGAGGTATATGTTCTGCGTTTTTCAGTTGTTCAGGCTCTGATTCTTTCCCATCTTTATTACTGTCCGGTAAAATGGCCAGGTGCAGCCAGGAAAGACATGCATGATAGTATTTCATGGTTGAGGAGAAATTGACTACTTCTCTTCTAGTCTTTTTAAGAAACAGTTGTGTGTTGAGAAGACCTAATCACTTGTATAATCTATTTGCCTACACTTCAAACAGACATACATACCCCACCAGACACGCCACTATGGGTTTCTTCACAGTACCCAAATCAAAAACAGATGGAATCCATCGCTCAGTTATGTACTGTATAGAGCCATGTCATCATGGAATGCTCTTCCACCAGGTCCCTTCTCCTCAGGAATGATTAATGCTTATTCAGAGCCATATCCCTGTAATGCTTAGCGAAGATCTCATGTCAAGTGTTATTGAAGTTTTGTGGTTGCAGGTTCACCTGCCTCATCTAAAGCCTATTATTTTGAGATGTTGACTCCCAAGTGACGCAGTGGTCTAAGGCACTGCATCGCAGTGCTAGCTGTACCACTAGAGATCCTGGTTAGAGTCCAGGCTCTGTCGCAGCCGGCCGTGACCGGGAGACCCATGGGCGGTGCACAATTGGTACAGCGTCGTCCAAGGTAGGGGAGGGTTTTGCCGGCAGGGATGTGGGTTCGTTTCCCACGGGGGGCCAGTATGATTCTTTTTTTTTCTTTAAAAAAAATATAAATATAAATAAAACAAACAAAAAAGCATGTATGCATTCACTAACTGTAAGTCGCTCTGGATAAGAGTGTCTGCTAAATGACTAAAATGTAAATGTAATGTAAAATGTGTTGCTATAGGCCAGCAAGTGCTAACAGTCGGTATCTAAATAATGTGTGTGAAATGACTGATAGTGTATGTGATGTAGACAGAGAGGTCGACTTTCTTGGGGACCTTAATAAATACTGGTTTTCATCAAATTGTCTGCTCAAGATGAAGCTTCTCACTGAAACCAGTGCCTATAATCTGGTTCAGGTTATTAATCAACCTACCAGGCTGTTTACAAACACTACAGGAACAAGATCATTCACATGTATTGATCACATTTTTTAGTAATACTATAGAACTTTGTTCTAAAACTGTATCCGTACCAATTGGATGCAGTGATCACACTATTGTGGCCATATCCAGGAAAGCCAAAGTTCCAAAAGCTGGACCTAAAATAGTATATAAGAGTTCCCACAACAATACAAAGGATTTTGCTGTGACTCTTATGTGGATGAAGCCAAAGTCATTCCGCTACCCAAGAGTGGTAGAGCAGCCTTTACTGGTTCTAACAGCAGACCTATCAGCTTGCTGCCAGCTCTTAGCAAACTGTTGAAAAAAATATGTTTGACCACATACAGTGCTATTTAATAATAATGCCATTTAGCAGACGTTTTTATCCAAAGCGACTTACAGTCATGCATGCATACATTTTTGTGTATGGGTGGTCCCGGGGATCAAACTCACTACCCTGGCTTTACAAGCACCGTGCTCTACCAGCTGAGCTACAGAGGACCACAGAGGACCATTTCTCCATAAACAAATTAACAGCATGCTTATAGAGAAGGGCACTCAACATGATTGGTTGAAAGGAATTGATAATAAGAAGATTGTGGGAGCTGTACTGTTAGATTTCAGTGCAGCCTTTGATATTATTGACCATAACCTGTTGTTGAGAAAATGTACACTACTGGTCAAAAGTTATAGAACACCTACTCATTCAAGGGTTTTTCTTTATTGTTACTATTTTAGTAGACGCTCTTATCCAGAGCGACTTACATGAGCAATCATGGTTAAGTGCCTTCCTTAAGGGCACATCGACACATTTTTCACCTAGTCGGCTCGGGGATTAGAACTAGCGACATTCCGGTTGCTGGCACAACGCTCTTACCCACTAAGCTACCTGCCGCCCGTAGAATAATAGTGAAGACGTCAAAACTATGAAATAACACATATGGAATCATGTAGTAACCAAAAAAGTGTTAAACAAAGAGTGTGCAAAGCTGTCATCAAGGCAAAGGGTGGCTTTTTGAAGAATCTAAATTATAACATTAATTTTGATTTGTTTAACACTTTTTTGGTTACTACATGATTCCATATGTGTTATTTCATAGTTTTGATGTCTTCACTATTATTCTACAATATAGAAAATAGTAAATATAAAGAAAAAACCTTGAATGAGTAGGTGTTCTGATACTTTTGACCGGTAGTGTATGTGTTATGGCTTTTCGATCGCTTGGATTCAGAGCTATCTACAGTGTCTTGCAAAAGTATTCATCCCCCTTGGAAGTTTTCCTATTTTGTTGCATTACAACCTATAATTTAAATGGATTTCTATTTGCATTTCCTGTAATGGACATACACAAAATACTCCAAATTGTTGACGTGAAATGAAAAAAATAACTTGTTTCAAAAAATTCAAAAAAATAAATAACGGAATAGTGGTGTGTGCAGGAAGAATGGCGCCGGAGAAGATGGCTGCCGTTTTACAGCCCTCTAACCAATTGTACTATTATGTGTGTTTTTCCGCGTTATTTGTAATTTATTTTGTACATAATGTTTCTGCCATTGTCTCTTATAACCAAAAAGAGCTTCTGGATGTCAGGACAGCGATTACTCACCTCGTATTGGACTAATAATTTTTCTTTAACGAGGCGGCCGCGAAGGATATCCTACATACACCCGACAAGGCCCAAATCCCCATCATTCGCATGAGGAAGAGACGGAGATCTCGTGGACGTAGGTCGGGGTGCCTTGTAAGGATCCGACGGCGAGCGAGTAAACTGCCGCTCCCATCAATCCTATTAGCAAATCTTAAATCATTGGAAAATAAATTGGATGACCGGTTATCCTACCAACGGGACATTAAAAACTGTAATATCTTATGTTTCACCGAGTCGTGGCTGAACGACGACATGGATAACATACAGCTAGCGGGCTATACGCTACATCGGCAGGATAGAACGGCTGACTCCGGTAAGAAAAGGGGTGGCGTTCTGTGTATATTTGTAAACAACAGCTGGTGCACAAAATCAAATACTAAGAAAGTCTCGAGGTTTTGCTCGCCTGAGGTAGAGTATCTTATGATAAGCTGTAGATCACACTATTTACCAAGGCTATATTTTTCATAGCTGTCTATTTACCACCACAAACCAATGCTGGCATTAAGATTGCACTGAATGAGCTGTATAAGGCCATAAGTCAACAGGAAAACGCTCATCCAGAGGCAGCGCTCCTAGTGGCCGGGGACTTTAATGCAGGGAAACTTAAATCCGTTCTACCTAATTTCTACCAGCATGTTAAATGTGCAACCAGAGGAAAAAAAACTCTAGACCACCTTTACTCCACACACAGAGACGCATAAAAAGCTCTCCCTCGCCCTCCATTTGGCAAATCTGACCATAACTCTATCCTCCTGATTCCTGCTTATAAGCAAGAACTAAAGCAGGAAGCACCAGTGACTCGGTTAATAAAAAAGTGGTCAGATGACGCAGATGCTAAGCTACAGGACTGTTTTGCTAGCACAGACTGGAAAATGTTCTGGGATTCTTCAGATAGCATTGAGGAGTACACCACATCAGTCACTGGCTTCATCAATAAGTGCATCGATGATGTCGTCCCCACAGTGACTGTACGTACATACCCCAACCAGAAGCCATGGATTACAGGAAACATCCGCACTGAGCTAAAGGGTAGAGCTGCCGCTTTCAAGGAGCGGGACTCTAACCCGGACGCTTATAAGAAATCCCGCTATGCCCTCCGACGAACCATCAAACAGGCAAAGAGTCAATACAGGACTAAGATTGAATCGTACTACACCGGCTCTGACGCTCGTCGGATGTGGCAGGGCTTGAAAACTATTACAGACTACAAAGGGAAGCACAGCCGCGAGCTTCCCAGTGACACAAGCCTACCAGACGAGCTAAACCACTTCTATGCTCGCTTTGAGGCAAGCAACACTTTAGCATGCATGAGAGCACCAGCTTGTGATCACGCTCTCCGTTACCGATGTAAGTAAGACTTTTAAGCAGGTCAACATTCACAAGGCTGCAGGGCCAGACGGATTACCAGGAAGTGTACTCCGAGCATGTGCTGACCAACTGGCAAGTGTCTTCACTGACATTTTCAACATGTCCCTGACTGAGTCTGTAATACCAACATGTTTCAAGCAGACCACCATAGTCCCCGTGCCCAAGGACACTAAGATAACCTGCCTAAATGACTACCGACCCGTAGCACTGACGTCTGTAGCCTTGAAGTGCTTTGAAAGGATGGTCATGGCTCACATCAACAGCATTATCCCAGAAACCCTAGACCCACTCAAATTTGCATACCGCCCCAACAGATCCACAGATGATGCAATCTCTATTGCACTCCACACTGCCCTTTCCCACCTGGACAAGAGGAACACCTATGTGAGAATGCTATTCATTGACTACAGCTCAGCATTAAACGCCATAGTGCCCTCTAAGCTCATCACTAAGCTAAGGATCCTGGGACTAAACACCTCCCTCTGCAACTGGATCCTGGACTTCCTGACGGGCCGCCCCCAGGTGGTAAGGGTAGGTAACAACACATCTGCCACACTGATCCTCAACACGGGGGCCCCCTCAGGGGTGCGTGCTCAGTCCCCCTCCTGTACTCCCTGTTCACCCATGACTGCATGGCCAGGCACGACTCCAACACCATCATTAAGTTTGCCGACGACACAACAGTGGTAGCTCTGATAATCGACAACGATGAGACAGCCTATAGGGAGGAGGTCAGAGACCTGGCCGTGTGGTGCCAGGATAACAACCTCTCCCTCAACGTGACCAAGACAAAGGAGATGATTGTGGACTACAGCAAAAAAATTAGGACTGAGCACGCCCCCATTCTCATCGACGGGGCTTTAGTGGAACAGGTTGAGAGCTTCAAGTTCCTTGGTGTCCACATCACCAACGAATTATCATGGTCCAAACACACCAAGACAGTCGTGAAGAGGGCACGACAAAGCCTATTCCCCCTCAGGAGACTGAAAAGATTCGGCATGGGTCCTCAGATCCTCAAAAAATTCTACAGCTGCACCATCGAGAGCATCCTGACTGGTTGCATCACCGCCTGGTATGGCAACTGCTTGGCCTCCGACCGCAAGGCTCTACAGAGGGTAATGCGTACGGCCCAGTACATCACTGGGGCCAAGCTTCCTGCCATCCAGGACCTCTATACCAGGCGGTGTCAGAGGAAGGCCCTCAAAATTGTCAAAGACTCCAGCTACCCTAGTCATAGACTGTTCTCTCTGCTACCGCACGGCAAGCGGTACCGGAGTGCCAAGTCTAGGTCCAAAAGACTTCTCAACAGCTTCTACCCACAAGCCATAAGACTCCTGAACAGCTAATCATGGCTACCCGGACTATTTGCACTGCCCCCCCCACCCCATCTTTTTACGCTGCTGCTACTCTGTTAATTATTTATGCATAGTCACTTTAACTCTACCCACATGTACATATTACTTCAACTACCTCAACTAGCCGGTGCCCCCGCACATTGACTCTGCACCGGTACCCTGTATATATAGCCTCCCTACTGTTATTTTATTTTACTTCTGCTCTTTTTTTCTTTTTATTTTATTTTACTTTTTTATTAAAAATAAATGCACTGTTGGTTAAGGGCTGTAAGTAAGCATTTCACTGTAATGTCTGCACCTGTTGTATTCGGCGCATGTGGCCAATAACATTTGATTTTATTTGATTTTATTTGCATATGTATTCACCCCCTTTGCTTTGAAGCCCCTAAATAAGATCTGGTGCAACCAATTACCTTCAGAAGTCACATAATTAATTAAATAAAGTCCACCTGTGTGCAATCTAAGTGTCACATGATCTCAGTATATAAACACCTGTTCTGAAAGGCCCCCGAGTCTGCAACACCACTAAGCAAGGGGCACCACCAAGCAAGCAGCACCATGAAGACCAAGGAGCTCTCCAAACAGGTCAAGGACAAAGTTGTGGAGAAGTACAGATCAGGGTTGGGTTATAAAAGAACATCAGAAACTTTGAACATCACATTAAATCCATTATTAAAAAATGGAAAGAATATGGCACCACAACAAACCTGCCAAGAGAGGGCTGCCCACCAAAACTCACGGACCATGCAAGGAAGGCATTAATCAGAGAGGCAACAAAGACACCAAAGATAACCCTGAAGGAACTGCAAAGCTCCACAGTGGAGATTGGAGTATCTGTCCATAGGACCACTTTAAGCCGTACACTCCACAGAGCTGGGCTTTACGGAAGAGTGGCCAGAAAAAAGTAATTGCTTCAAGAAAGAAATAAGCAAACACGTTTGGTTTTCGCCAAAAGGCATGTGGGAGACTCCCCAAACATTTGGAAGAAGGTACTCTGGTCAGATGAGACTAAAATTGAGCTTTTTGACCATCAAGGAAAATGCTATGTCTGATGCAAACCCAACACCTCTCATCACCCCGAGAACACCATCCCCACAGTGAAGCATGGTGGTGGCAGCATCATGCTGTGGGGATGTTTTTCATCGGCAGGGACTGGGAAACTGGTCAGAATTGAAGGAATGATGGATGGCGCTAAATACAGGGACATTCTTGAGGGAAACCTGTTTCAGTCTTCCAGAGATTTGAGACTGGGACGGAGGTTCACCTTCCAGCAGGACAATGACCTTAAGCATACTGCTAAAGCAACACTTGAGTGGTTTAAGGGGAAACATTTAAATGTCTTGGAATGGCCTAGTCAAAGCCGAGACCTCAATCGAATTGAGAATCTGTGGTATGACTTAAAGATTGCTGTACACCAGCGGAACCCATCCAACTTGAAGGAGCTGGAGCAGTTTTGCCTTGAAGAATGGACAATAATCCCAGTGGCTAGATGTGCCAAGCTTATAGAGACATACCACAAGAGACTTGCAGGTGGCTTTACAAAGTATTGACTTCGGGGGGGGTTTGGGTGAATATTTATGCACGCTCAAGGTTTCAGTTTATTTGTCTTATTTGTTGTTTGTTTCGCAAATAAAATTATTTTGCATCTTCAAAGTGGTAGGTGTGTTGTGTAAATCAAATGATACAAACCCCCCAAAAAATCTATTTTAATTCTAGGTTGTAAGGCATCAAAATAGGAAAAATGCCAAGGGGGGTGAATACTTTCGCAAGCCACTGTATCTAATATAACTCAGAGGGTTTTCTTTAATGGAAGCTTCTCTAATGTCAAACTTGTAAAGTGTAGTGCACCGTGGGGCAGCTCTCTAGGCCCTCTACTCTTTTCTATTTTTACTAATGACCTGCCACATGCGTTAAACAAAGCGTGTGTATCCATGTATGCTGATGATTCAACCATATACTCGTCAGCAACCACAGCTAACGAAGTCACTGAAACCCTTAACAAAGAGTTGCAATCAGTTTTGGAATGGGAGGCCAGTAATAAATTGGTCCTGAACATCTTTAAAACTAAGAGCATTGTATTTGGTACAAATCATTCTCTACGTTCTAGACCTCAGCTGAATCTGGTAATGAATGGTGTGGCCGTTGAACACGTTGAGGAGACTAAATTACTTGGTGTTACCTTAGCTTTTAAACTGTCATGGTCAAAACATATAGACGAATGGTTGTAAAGATGGGGAGAGGTCTGTCCATAATAAAGAGATGCTCTGCTTTTTTGACACCATACTCCACAAAGCAAGTCCTTCAGGCTCTAGTTGTATCTTATCTTGATTATTGTCCAGTCATAAGGTCAAGTGCTGCAAAGAAAGACCTAGTCAAGCTGCAGCTGTCCCAGAACAGAGTGGCACGTCTTGCTCTTCATTGTAATCAGAGGGCTAATATTAATACTATGCATGCCAGTCTCTCGGCTAAGAGTTGAGGAAAGACTGACCACTTCACTTTTTTATGAGAAACAGTAATGTGTTCGAAATTCCAAATTGTTTGCATAGTTAACTTACACACAGCACTGACACACACACTTACCCCACCAGACACGCGTGCATGTGTGTGAGAGAGAGTGTGTGTGTGTCTCTTCAATGCGATGCAGAATGTTTGAGTCATCAGTGTTATGTAAGAGGGGTCTTTTCACAGTCCCCAGGACCAGAACAAATTCAAGGACACATACAGTATTATACAGATTATTTTACAGAGTATTATACAGCCATGAGTGCATGGAACTCCCTTCCATCTCATACTGCGTGAGTGAACAGCAGACCTGGTTTCAAAAAACAAATAAAGCAACACCTCACAGCACAACATCTCTCCCCCTTGTGACCTAGTTGTTGTGTGTATGTACTGACATGTATGTGTAACTGACAGATGCACACACACACTACATGTTAATGTTTTTAAACGTATGTCTATTGTCTGTGTTTTGTCTGTGTTTTTTTGTTTTTTTTCGTTATGTGTCGGACCCAAGTAAGACTAGCTGTCGCCATTGGCGTCGGCTAATGGGAATCGTAATAAATAAAATTCAAATCCTCCTCCTCTCTCATTTCTCATCCCCCCCTTCCCTCGTCCGATCCTCCTACCGCAGTTCCCTGATATCAAATATGAGTGCTATTACTTCATTTTGATTTGCACAAGCTGTTTTGCCTCTCTCTGTGGCGCCCGGACGTTTATCCATGTGATTGCTCTTGACATTTTAATAAGAAACTTTCTGCCGCTGACCCCCTCGGCACGTGCACACACACACACACACACACACACACACACACACACACACATTCAGCTCCTGCTATCTGCATGGAATCACAAGTGAGATGGAGGAACGGGGGAATACGACTCCAAACCACCCTGCCAATGTTTTCCCTTTCATATTTGGATTCTCTATTTTCTTCCTTATAATTGCATATTTGTTTTTTAGCTTTTTTGATGTACTTTATTTATCTTGTCGTAAAACTAATGGGGAACAGGGGTAGGGTTAGGGGTTTGGGTGGGGTTGGGACGGTACAGTAAATGATCGGCAATGTAAAAATCTGCATTCCTCGCGCTGGCCTCTTACATAACACTGATGAATCAAACATTCTGCATCGCATTGAAGAGACACACACACACTCTCTCTCACACACATACAGTACACACACACACAAACACACACAGGGGATCTTTGCGACAGTTCTCTCCCTCAGACATCTGTTTTGTTGTGTCAGAGCAGGTGTCTAATCCCTAAAAAAACACAGTTTCCCTCCACCATTAAAAAAGCAAATTTGCAAAGCAAACGCTAATCTCCATCTTTGAAGATCACACGGCCCTCTGCTTATCGGCAAACAGCCGAACAGATATTCATCTTGCCCAGGTTTGTTGGTTAACTAAATATGCCATCCAAATTATTTCACAGCATTCCTTTCAACGCTTTTATCGAGCGTTAGAATATGGTGTGAATCGTAGCGGGTTTAACTGGGCTTCTAACTCGAGGTGTGGCTGATAAGAAAGAACAGAGGTAGAGGATTAGACAGAGAGGGAGGATAGGAGAGGAGAGGGAGAGAACAGGTATTTCATAATCCGTCAAACTTTTTGGGAGACGCTCAAAGCAATTTGAGCTAAAGCACTCATTCTCTCTTTTTGGTGTTTCCAATTTTCCACTCGCTGTTTTCATAGTCTGAAGAGGAAAAATCAGAGGCACACTCTGTTTATTTCCAATTTACCAGCAAGATTACATGACTCTAGCTCAGATTCCATCTACTACACAATAGACATCATAGTATTCAAGGGAAGGCAGACTGGAGTCACTGCAATTGTGTTTTATCAGTGTCATCCATTTCATATGATGATATGACATCAGGACATATATCAAAGGTGGCTGATGGACCAATAACCTTTTCACAATACTGAACCGAGTCCAAGATAGCTGTACCATAGTTGATGCTGGAAAAGACTATATGAAAATGAAAATATATCCGAGCCAGCACGGTACAGTACAATAGAGTCAGCCTAGTCCAATGACTCTAACACTGGCTTTTATTCCAACATAACTTCCAACACCAACTAATCTCTATGGTGATACCATGCGACCACACAATATGATACCATTCGTGATATATTACTTGAATTATCCAAATGTAAAGTGATAAAGATATACAGTACACCGTCATTTTGGCAATCACACTAGTAGAGTAGAATTAGTACTAGAGTAGTAGAGTAGTAGTGGAGTAGTAGTGCAGTTATAGTGTCTGCTCCAAATAACTTATGAGTAAGGTGGTAGTGAAATACAGAAGGAGGGTTGGATTGAAAGAGAGTGCAGAGGAGAGAGAGAGAGACCGGGGGGAGGGGGAGAGAGAGAGACATTCAGTACTTTTGGTAATCTATTGTAACTTTGGTCATTTATACTCGAATAACTTTAAAAATATATATTCATGTATGGTATTCATTTTTTATATCTGTGTTGTCCATGAGTTTCTAGTGGATAGATGATATGGTTCAAGAGAAAATACCTTAATAATGAGAAAAACATCTAATCCACAATACCATTATTTTCAACAAACTCTGTAACTTTTCCAATTATTGACTTTTTTCACAACTGCCACCAGTTTGGTGACAAAACATTAACAACAAAGACATATTGACATAGTCAAATAAATACAAGTGTGTAAAGAAAATAGGATATTTCATGCGGAAACCCTTATAGTAAACACCAATGCTATTCACTAAGTTGATGGTTTATATTTAGGATAATGTTTACAGCTTTGTCATTCAATTTAAAAAAAATCATTTTCTTTATTTGATGTATTTTACATGTGATAAGGCCACACAGAGGGCCAGAGATAATTTCAGACACCTGTGATAATCTGAAGTACCGCAAAAGGACACTAGTTGTCTTGTGATAAATTCCCCCAAAACTTGAAAGTTACCAAAATTCTGGTATTTTACTGGTAAACTTAGAAAATTAACCCTACAAAGAACAAGAGAGTGCAGATGGACGAGAGAGAGAGAGAGAGAGAGAGAGAGAGAGAGAGAGAGATGGCTGGAAGATTTAAGAAGGAGGCCTGTGGGGTTCGGGCATTGGAATGCTGATGGTGCAGAGAGGAGAGAAGGAGAGACAGAGGAGGAAAATCACTCTACTGTATCATCCCTTCAGTCTCAGTCAAACACATCAACATCACTTTTAGACATCAAGTGGTGGTTTCCTGGACACAAATTAAATGTATTCCTGACCTAATTTTCAATGGAAATTCTCCCTTTTCAGTCCTCTATATATATATATATATATATATATATATATATATATATATATATATATATATATATATATATATATATATATACAGTGGGGAGAACAAGTATTTGATACACTGCCGATTTTGCAGGTTTTCCTACTTAGAAAGCATGTAGAGGTCTGTAATTTTGATCATAGGTACACTTCAACTGTGAGAGACGGAATCTAAAACAAAAATCCAGAAAATCACATTGTATGATTTTTAAGTAATTAATTTACATTTTATTGCATGACATAAGTATTTGATACATCAGAAAAGCAGAACTTAATATTTGGTACAGAAATCTTTGTTTGCAATTACAGAGATCATACGTTTCCTGTAGGTCTTGACCAGGTTTGCACACACTGCAGCAGGGATTTTGGCCCACTCCTCCATACCTTCTCCAGATCCTTCAGGTTTCGGGGCTGTCGCTGGGCAATACGGACTTTCAGCTCCCTCCAAATATTTTCTATTGGGTTCAGGTCTGAAGACTGGATAGGCCACTCCAGGACCTTGAGATGCTTCTTACGGAGCCACTCCTGGCTGTGTGTTTCGGGTCGTTGTCATGCTGGAAGACCCAGCCACAACCCATCTTCAATGCTCTTACTGAGGGAAGGAGGTTGTTGGCCAAGATCTCGCGATACATGGCCCCATCCATCCTCCCCTCAATACGGTGCAGTCGTCCTGTCCCCTTTGCAGAAAAGCATCCCCAAAGAATGATGTTTCCACCTCCATGCATCACAGTTGGGATGGTGTTCTTGGGGTTGTACTCATCCTTCTTCTTCCTCCAAACACAGCGAGTGGAGTTTAGGCCAAAAAGCTCTATTTTTGTCTCATCAGACCACATGACCTTCTCCCATTCCTCCTCTGGATCATCCAGATGGTCATTGGTAAACTTCAGACGAGCCTGGACATGCGCTGGCTTGAGCAGGGGGACCTTACGTGCGCTGCAGGATTTTTATCCATGACTGCGTAGTGGTTTTCTTTGAGACTGTGGTCCCAGCTCTCTTCAGGTCATTGACCAGGTCCTGCCGTGTAGATCTGGGCTGATCCCTCACCTTCCTCATGATCATTGATGCCCCACGAGGTGAGATCTTGCAGACCCAGGGTGATTGACCGTCATCTTGAACTTCTTCCATTTTCGAATAATTGCGCCAACAGTTGTTGCCTTCTCACCAAGCTGCTTGCCTATTGTCCTATAGCCCATCCCAGCCTTGTGCAG
Organism: Coregonus clupeaformis; assembly: GCF_020615455.1. NCBI lineage: Eukaryota > Metazoa > Chordata > Actinopteri > Salmoniformes > Salmonidae > Coregonus > Coregonus clupeaformis. The sequence goes on along the minus strand of NW_025533951.1, from coordinate 213,178 downwards.
GTCTACAATTTTATCCCTGATGTCCTTACACAGCTCTCTGGTCTTGGCCATTGTGGAGAGGTTGGAGTCTGTTTGATTGAGTGTGTGGACAGGTGTCTTTTATACAGGTAACAAGTTCAAACAGGTGCAGTTAATACAGATAATGAGTGGAGAACAGGAGGGCTTCTTAAAGAAAAACGAACAGGTCTGTGAGAGACGGAATTCTTACTTGTTGGTAGGTGATCAAATACTTATGTCACGCAATAAAATGCAAATTAATTACTTAAAAATTATACAATGTGATTTTCTGGATATTTGTTTTAGATTTCGTCTCTCACAGTTGAAGTGTACCTATGATAACAATTACAGACCTCTACATGCTTTGTAAGTACGAAAACCTGCAAAATTGGCAGTGTATCAAATACTTGTTCTCCCCACTGTATATATATATATATATATATATATATATATATATATATATGGCAAAGTATGTTTATTCCAATATCATACATATTTTGTATAGTTTATATACAGATAAATGATGAGAAATATATTCAATCAGACTCAAGCCTATAGCACAGTGACAATGGGAAAAGACCTATTAACCAAAAACACTTATTAAAGGCTATTAACGAGGAGGCTAGAGTTCATTAAAAGTCATAGATTAGATTATTGGCACAGGGGGAGATGGATCATTAACTAGGAGTGTGCTCCCATCTCTCCCCGAATTTCATGCTCAGGTACCCCGCAACCCAAATGAACATGGCACACTGATTGCAATACGGAAGAAGTCTCTTTCCTACTCTTTTCCTCTAACACAAGGCCGTGTTTCAGCACTCACTCACTCACTCACAAGTATGCAGCTCTGGGTTTTAGACCATATGCAGTAGGGCACGATGTAGCAAAAAGTTGTGCAACGTGAAACCAAATCTGATCTTCTCATGGGACACTAGAACCACCATAGGCCAATGGCCACTGATGTTTGATTTTATAAATAAATATAATCTGCCCCCCAAAAAAGCTATGTCCTGCTCTTACCCTGACTTTCCCTAAATGTTTTGTATTTTACACTGCTCATTTGTCAGAATTTTGAAATCACAAACAGAAAAGTATTTCGAGGCTTTTTACCTGTTTTTTTCACACCTATTCCTAATCTAATCCGCCAAGACTATGTGCTGTAGGATGTGGGTACCCAGCCAGGCGCTAATGCATCTCTCTCTCCTCACTGAATGAATGACAAATGGATGAATGGACGATGATTGTGCACCTTACTTCACAATTGAATTAGAATTAGGCCTAACTGAATGATAAGGAAGGTGAAGTGGTTGATTTAATTTAGAAAGACAATAGTGAAATGATGAGTTTGTGTTATGCCTATTTATCAGCAGCAAATCATTTGACCGTACACTTTGGGGGTTGATACCATTATTTTTTATGTTTTACTTTGTAAAAAGCTGTTATGGGACTGTTTTATTTACTATAACTCTATTACGAATCACATTTATTGTAAGGGAAACAAAAACATGCTACATGTTGCAGTAGGCCTTTAGAATAATGTGAAACATATCCTTGACTCTATCCGATGAAGCAAACGATGCCAGCACACTGAATGAATGACAAATGGATGGATGGGCGATAATTGTGGAAGTTACTTCACAATCAAATTTAAATTAGGCCTAACTGAATGATAAGCAGGGTGAAGAGGTTGATTGAATTTAGAACAACAATAGTGTAATGATGAGTTTGTGTTATGCCTATTTATCAGCATTGGCACTCATGTTAATAATTTGACCGCGCGCCTTGCGGGTTGATACCATTCTCTTTTACGTTTTACTTTGTAAAAAGTGTGCAAAGCTGTCAACAAAGCAAAGGGTGGCTATTTGAAGAATCTCAAATATAAAATGTATTTTGATTTGTTTAACACTTTTTGGGTTACTACATGATTCCATATGTGTTATTTCCTAGTTTTGATGTCTTCACTATTTTTCTACAATGTAGAAAATAGTAATTAATCAAGAAAAACACTTGAATGAGTAGATGTTCTAAAACTTTTGACCAGTAGTGTAGACAAGATTAAATTGACAATAATCTATTAAGCCTATCAGTTGTCAAATTGTACATGAAGAGATGGATCTTAAAATTTACAGATGCAGGGAAAGGATCATCACTTTATCAAATCCTCCTTCAGGTATACCATTTTGATTTCTATATAGTATCAGAAATAACATATTCAGCAGTTTCTATTACACTTACCTTTGCCAAATAAATCTCATAATTCAAGAGGTGCAGCTCTATTTCCAAATTTCACTTTTTTGAAGAATATCCAGGCTGTACATGCATTCAGCACATGACCACTCGCGCGGCAGCATTGCTCTGGCTACTAAGCAAAAACTAGTAACATAATTAATTTCAAATTAGAATATGATATTTATTTATTAAATTCATCCTTTACAATTGTTCATGCACTGTTGTTTTTATTTAGAAATACGGCAAATAATTTCACTTGTGACCTGACTGGTTATATTATTATTATATTTTTAATTTCTACTTTGTCAAAAGAAGCTATAACTGGACTTTATTAATTGCTATAACTCTATTACCAATCAAATCTACAAATAAAGTTGATCAAATTGATTGTACTGTAATGTTTTTATTGTAAGGGAAACAAAAATAGGCTATAGGCCTAACTATTGTATATTTCCACAAATATTTTTTCATGCAATTAATCCTTTATAATAGTTTCTGCACTATCTATCAAGTGTTGGTGCTTATGTTTGTTGCACCTTGCGGGTTGATATGCAATATGATGCATATGCTAAAGAGGACGCCCGGCAACTTTCTCTAGCCGGTACTTACAGGCTGAAAGGAAAGGTGGTTGTAGTGTTAAAATATTTCCCATCTATTGAACACAGCACAGGATTTTGGCTATAGCTGGGTTGCTTATGTAGGCCTGTCATGTCCTACAGCTCTTGGCCGGCTCCTAATCTGTCTCCCAAACGGATCCCTATTCCCTATGTTGTGCTCTACTTTTGACCATGGTCCATAGGGCTCTGGCCAAAAGTAGTGTATTAAAATATTGCATTTGGAGGCAGACTCCTAGTCTCCCCTCAAAGAACCAGCGTGATGGATTAAACCTCCGCAAGCCATAATTCATCATTACTGTCCCTCCGCTGTGGCTTGGCAGTTAAGATTTTAATTGGTCGGTGGAGGGGTGAGTGTGTTTCACTGACTGATGTGTGTGTGTGTGCACGCGTGCGTGCGTGTGTGAACGCGCTTGACTGACTGATGATTATTGCTGGTTAGGAGCCAAACGCCCTTGTCAATCTCCGGCAACCCCGTATCTCCCTCGCTGCCCCTCTAAATCTTTTGTTCTTTAACACCAGGAACGTGGTGCAATAATGTTTTCTTTATAGCCTAATTATGAATGATGGCATCAGAAACTAAAGTGAAGTCCCCACAGTAGTTGCTCATTCATTCAAATGGCTTCAGTTTGATAGTCGTGAAATTAAACTTCACAAGATTAGTCAATTGACTCCTTTGAACCGCTACTCCAAAGACATTTGACTGGATGGGAGTGTGTGTGTGTGTGTTTGCTTGCTTGCCTCTGTTAGTCTCCAAGGGTCCATATGCCCAAGTCCTTCTCTTAGTAAGATAAAGCACCTGTCTACTGTCATTGTACTGACTCTATTCCTACTAGTCTGTTACACTGTCCGATATGAAGAGACTGCAAATACCATCAGTGTCCATTTAGCAGGGAAAAAGACTGTGTCCCTTGCCAGTTTGGCAAAATGATTTCAGAAACAAATATTTAAGTCGCAAAGTGCTGCCCTCGTAAAAGGTCTCATGGGGAAAATGACACCTTGCAGGCAACCATTTTACAACCCCCTGCTGCTGCTGATCCTCTGTTTCCATTTCCTCATCCCCCCCGTCTCTCTGTCTCTCACTCTCTCTTTCTCTCTCTCTCGCTCTCCCTTTTCCCCTCCCACCTCTCCCCCTCGCGCTCTCTCTCTCTCTGCCCCCCGCTCTCAATTCAATAATAAATATGTTATACACTTAGTAAACACAAAGTTAAACACACTCCGTCTCTGTCCCTGTCTCTCCAGTTGAGGAAGGCAGTGATGGACCACATCTCAGACTCGTTCCTGGAGACCAACGTGCCGCTGCTGGTGCTCATCGAGGCGGCCAAGAGTGGCAATGAGAAGGAGGTCAAGGAGTATGCGCAGGTGTTCCGCGAGCACGCCAACAAGCTGGTCGAGGTAAGTCACAATTTCCCCACTTGTCCCCCCAGTCTTTCTCGCCCCCCCACGCACCCAATTTCCCTTCCTTATTTCCCCTTATACTGCAGAGTTGTGATGTGCTTAACTGAGACACCATATGCAGGTATAGGATGTCAATAATGCATTCCCAAACACTACAAGAGAGAGCAGGAAAATGCCAAGGAAGCTTCCACCTAGCTACTGTAGCTCAAAATGATAAGTTTGTTAGTCAGTAATGTTTGTTAGTCAGAGTTCAAAAGGTCACAGTCAGAAGATAATTCTTATTTCAGCACTATGTATAAGTTACCAGTAGAAAGCCTCACTTCCATGACATTCAATAAGAGAGCTATAAGCAGACATGAGGTGCAGTCTTGATACACCTTTAATTTATTATTTATTAAGGTGTTTTCAAGTTTTATTAATAGATTACGGTTAGATATGTAGGATATAGCAGAGAAAGTCGGTGGTGGAATGAGGGTTTGAACCACTGACTCCAGGAACATATGTGGTCCGGGGTCAGCAGCACTAGCACTAGACAAGCCCCAGGCACACCTTGATGTAGCTTTTATCTAGTAAGGAACAGACACCTTTGTTTGATGTATGGTCACACAACGCACATAAATGCTCTCACCCACATGCTACTCTTTTCACATAGACACATACAATTCATACACTCTCTATTATGTCTAGATCAAAGAATAGGAAATAGGGTGCCATTTGGGACGAAACCACTCTCTGACAGCCAGGCAAAGTGCACTCTGTTCTGGTCTGGTCTCAAAATAGCCAGTCACAAAACAGCAGCTTGGCCAGGTTAGCCAGTCTCGGGACATCTGATTGGAGGGTGAAGATCGATTCTGAGTCACAGTTGCCTGGCAAGGTTAACGTAATTCCACTGCCTAAAAAGAATAAAGCACCCTTTGCTGGCTCTAACAACCGCCCAATCAGTTTGCTGCCTGTTCTTAGTAAGCTGATGGAGAGAATTGTGTTTGACAATGACTTTCAGCATGCATTTAGAGAAGGGCACTCAACTTGTACTGCATTGACTCAGATGACAGATGCTTGGTTAAATGATATGGGTAATACAATTATAGTTAGAACTGTATAGTTAGATTTCAGTGCAGCCTTTGATGTTATTGATCATAAATTGACTGGTTGCATCACCGCCTGGTATGGCAACTGCTTGGCCTCCGACCGCAAGGCACTACAGAGGGTAGTGCGTACGGCCCAGTACATCACTTGGGCCAAGCTTCCTGCCATCCAGGACCTCTATACCAGGCGGTGTCAGAGGAAGGCCCTCAAAATTGTCAAAGACTCCAGCCACCCTAGTCATAGACTGTTCTCTCTGCTACCGCACGGCAAGCGGTACCGGAGTGCCAAGTCTAGGTCCAAAAGACTTCTCAACAGCTTCTACCCCCAAGCCATAAGACTCCTGAACAGCTAATCATGGCTACCCGGACTATTTGCACTGCCCCCCACCCCATCTTTTTACGCTGCTGCTACTCTGTTAATTATTTATGCATAGTCACTTTAACTCTACCCACATGTACATATTACTTCAACTACCTCAACTAGCCGGTGCCCCCGCACATTGACTCTGCACCGGTACCCCCCTGTATATATAGCCTCCCTACTGTTATTTTATTTTACTTCTGCTCTTTTTTTCTCAACACTTTTTTGTTGTTGTTTTATTTTACTTTTTTATTAAAAATAAATGCACTGTTGGTTAAGGGCTGTAAGTAAGCATTTCACTGTAATGTCTGCACCTGTGGTATTCGGCACATGTGCCCAATACAATTTGATTTGATTTGATTTGATACAGTGGGTATTATTATGTTTCATTTTTACGAAGAGAAACTTTTTGCCTCAGTTGTTCCTGCTTCAAGTGTTTTTGTCAACTCAGGGCAGTTGGGGAGAGAAACTGAGACTGTCCTAAATGGCACCCTATTATCTGTGAAGGGAATAGAGTGCCATTTGGGAATTAGCCTGAAAGAGAGAGATATCTGCCCTTAGCCTTATTAAGATGATAATGTGGTTGTATAACCTGTTTGTTTTCATCTGAGCTAGGTCCCCTTCCTTGAGGGCTCGCGCGCACACACACACACACACACACACACACACACACACACACACACACACACATTCATTGGCCTTATACTACGTGACATACCAATGGCTCCTTCCCAGACAGTGGGGGGAAAGGAGGAGTGAAGGTTATTAAATTATTTGCAGTTGCTGTAGTGGAGCCGAAATGAAGGGCTATTAGATGGGCATTTAGCCTCGAAACACCAGTCAGCCAGGCAGAATGCAGAGTCTGACAGTGCAGCGCACACACACTCAAGCACACACACACAAATAAGCATGAACACACACACACACACACATACACGTACACATACGCATCATCACTCACACGCACGCATCCACGCACACACGCATATAGGAATATTTAAGATACATGCCACCTATGTGTGTGTGTCGCTTGGTGATGGGAGAGGTTCTCAGATGTTTTAAATGAAGGGTCGTTTATACTAATCCTGGGTTGTTGCCTTTATTAGCATTTGACCCAATGTACACACACACACACACACACACACACACACACACATTATGTCCATACAGATGGATGGCTTAATGTGTTAGTTCAATGTAGGTTTCTTAAAATGTATTTAGTCACATTTGATAGCACTGTGTCTGAAAGTACATTTACATTTTACATTTTAGTCATTTAGCAGACGCTCTTATCCAGAGCGACTTACAGGAGCAATTAGGGTTAAGTGCCTTGCTCAAGGGCACATTTACGTCATTTTTTTTTATTTATTTTTTTTTAATTTTAATTTTTTTTTTTGGGGGGGTAGAAGGATTACTTTATCCTATCCCAGGTATTCCTTAAAGAGGTGGGGTTTCAAATGTCTCCGGAAGGTGGTGAGTGACTACGCTGTCCTGGCGTCGTGAGGGAGCTTGTTCCACCATTGGGGTGCCAGAGCAGCGAACAGTTTTGACTGGGCTGAGCGGGAGCTATGCTTCCGCAGAGGAAGGGGAGCCAGCAGGCCAGAGGTGGATGAACGCAATGCCCTCGTTTGGGTGTAGGGACTGATCAGAGCCTGAAGGTACGGAGGTGCCGTTCCCCTCACTGCTCCATAGGCACCATGGTCTTGTAACGGATGCGAGCTTCAACTGGAAGCCAGTGGAGTGTGCGGAGGAGGGGGGTGACGTGAGAGAACTTGGGAAGGTTGAACACCAGACGGGCTGCGGCATTCTGGATGAGTTGTAGGGGTTTAATGGCACAGGCAGGGAGCCCAGCCAACAGCGAGTTGCAGTAATCCAGACGGGAGATGACAAGTGCCTGGATTAGGACCTGTGCCGCTTCCTGTGTAAGGCAGGGTCGTACTCTCCGAATGTTGTAGAGCATGAACCTGCAGGATCGAGTCACCACCTTGATGTTAGCGGAGAACGACAGGGTGTTGTCCAGGGTCACGCCAAGGCTCTTCGCACTCTGGGAGGAGGACACAACGGAGTTGTCAACCGTGATGGCGAGATCATGGAACGGGCAGTCCTTCCCCGGGAGGAAGAGCAGCTCCGTCTTGCCAGGGTTCAGCTTGAGGTGGTGATCCGTCATCCATACTGATATGTCTGCCAGACATGCAGAGATGCGATTCGCCACCTGGTTATCAGAAGGGGGAAAGGAGAAGATTAGTTGTGTATCGTCAGCGTAGCAATGATAGGAGAGGCCATGTGAGGATATGACAGAGCCAAGTGACTTGGTGTATAGGGAGAATAGGAGAGGGCCTAGAACTGAGCCCTGGGGGACACCAGTGGTGAGAGCACGTGGTGCGGAGACAGCTTCTCGCCACGCCACTTGGTATGAGCGACCGGTCAGGTAGGACGCAATCCAGGAGTGAGCCGCGCCGGAGATGCCCAGCTCGGAGAGGGTGGAGAGGAGGATCTGATGGTTCACAGTATCAAAGGCAGCAGACAGGTCTAGAAGGACAAGAGCAGAGGAGAGAGAGTTAGCTTTAGCAGTGCGGAGAGCCTCCGTGACACAGAGAAGAGCAGTCTCAGTTGAATGACCAGTCCTGAAACCTGACTGGTTTGGATCAAGAAGGTCATTCTGAGAGAGATAGCAAGAGAGTTGGCTAAAGACGGCACGCTCAATAGTTTTGGAAAGAAAAGAAAGAAGGGATACTGGTCTGTAGTTGTTGACATCAGTGGGATCGAGTGTTGGTTTTTTTGAGAAGGGGTGCAACTCTCGCTCTCTTGAAGACGGAAGGGACATAGCCAGCGGTCAAGGATGAGTTGATCAGCGAGGTGAGGTAGGGGAGAAGGTCACCGGAGATGGTCTGGAGAAGAGAGGAGGGGATGGGGTCAAGCGGGCAGGTTGTTGGGCGGCCTGCAGTCACAAGTCGCAGGATTTTATCTGGAGAGAGAGGGGAGAAAGAAGTCAAAGCATAGGGTAGGGCAGTGTGAGTAGGACCAGCAGTGTCATTAGACATCATGTACAAATGAATGGATAGCAATCGCACACACCATATTAGTTTAATGATGGTATTTATATCCAATTTCCCTTCTGTTCGATGGCACAGTATGTGTGCTTTATCAAATCAAATCAAATCAAATTGTATTGGCCACATGCGCCGAATACAACAGGTGCAGACATTACAGTGAAATGCTTACTTACAGCCCTTAACCAACAGTGCATTTCTTTTTAACAAAAAAGTAAAAATAAAACAACAACAAAAAAAGTGTTGAGAAAAAAAGAGCAGAAGTAAAATAAAATAACAGTAGGGAGGCTATATATACAGGGGGGTACCGGTGCAGAGTCAATGTGCGGGGGCACCGGCTAGTTGAGGTAGTTGAAGTAATATGTACATGTGGGTAGAGTTAAAGTGACTATGCATAAATAATTAACAGAGTAGCAGCAGCGTAAAAGGATGGGGTGGGGGGGCAGTGCAAATAGTCCGGGTAGCCATGATTAGCTGTTCAGGAGTCTTATGGCTTGGGGGTAGAAGCTGTTGAGAAGTCTTTTGGACCTAGACTTGGCACTCCGGTACCGCTTGCCGTGCGGTAGCAGAGAGAACAGTCTATGACTAGGGTGGCTGGAGTCTTTGACAATTTTGAAGGCCTTCCTCCGACACCGCCTGGTATAGAGGTCCTGGATGGCAGGAAGCTTGGCCCCAGTGATGTACTGGGCCGTACGCACTACCCTCTGTAGTGCCTTGCGGTCGGAGGCCAAGCATTTGCCATACCAGGCGGTGATGCAACCAGTCAGGATGCTCTCGATGGTGCAGCTGTAGAATTTTTTGAGGATCTGAGGACCCATGCCAAATCTTTTGAGTCTCCTGAGGGGGAATAGGCTTTGTCGTGCCCTCTTCACGACTGTCTTGGTGTGTTTGGACCATGATAGTTCGTTGGTGATGTGGACACCAAGGAACTTGAAGCTCTCAACCTGTTCCACTACAGCCCCGTCGATGAGAATGGGGGCGTGCTCAGTCCTCTTTTTTTTTCCTGTAGTCCACAATCATCTCCTTTGTCTTGGTCACGTTGAGGGAGAGGTTGTTATCCTGGCACCACACTGCCAGGTCTCTGACCTCCTCCCTATAGGCTGTCTCATCGTTGTCGGTGATCAGGCCTACCACTGTTGTGTCGTCGGCAAACTTAATGATGGTGTTGTAGTCGTGCCTGGCCATGCATTCATGGGTGAACAGGGAGTACAGGAGGGGACTGAGCACGCAACCCTGAGGGGCCCCCGTGTTGAGGATCAGTGTGGCAGATGTGTTGTTACCTACCCTTACCACCTGGGGGCGGCCCGTCAGGAAGTCCAGGATCCAGTTGCAGAGGGAGGTGTTTAGTCCCAGGATCCTTAGCTTAGTGATGAGCTTAGAGGGCACTATGGTGTTGAATGCTGAGCTGTAGTCAATGAATAGCATTCTCACGTAGGTGTTCCTCTTGTCCAGGTGGGAAAGGGCAGTGTGGAGTGCAATAGAGATTGCATCATCTGTGGATCTGTTGGGGCGGTATGCAAATTGGAGTGGGTCTAGGGTTCCTGGGATAATGCTGTTGATGTGAGCCATGACCAGCCTTTCAAAGCACTTCATGGCTACAGACGTCAGTGCTACGGGTCGGTAGTCATTTAGGCAGGTTATCTTAGAGTCCTTGGGCATGGGGACTATGGTGGTCTGCTTGAAACATGTTGGTATTACAGACTCAGTCAGGGACATGTTGAAAATGTCAGTGAAGACACTTGCCAGTTGGTCAGCACATGCTCGGAGTACACGTCCTGGTAATCCGTCTGGCCCTGCGGCCTTGTGAATGTTGACCTGCTTAAAAGTCTTACTCACATCGGCTACGGAGAGTGTGATCACATAGTCATCCGGAACAGCTGGTGCTCTCATGCATGCTTCAGTGTTGCTTGCCTCAAAGCGAGCATAGAAGTGGTTTAGCTCGTCTGGTAGGCTTGTGTCACTGGGCAGCTCGCGGCTGTGCTTCCCTTTGTAGTCTGTAATAGTTTTCAAGCCCTGCCACATCCGACGAGCATCAGAGCCAGTGTAGTACGATTCAATCTTAGTCCTGTATTGACTCTTTGCCTGTTTGATGGTTCGTCGGAGGGCATAGCGGGATTTCTTATAAGCGTCCGGGTTAGAGTCCCGCTCCTTGAAAGCGGCAGCTCTACCCTTTAGCTCAGTGCGGATGTTTCCTGTAATCCATGGCTTCTGGTTGGGGTATGTACGTACGGTCACTGTGGGGACGACATCATCGATGCACTTATTGATGAAACCAGTGACTGATGTGGTGTACTCCTCAATGCTATCTGAAGAATCCCAGAACATGTTCCAGTCTGTGCTAGCAAAACAGTCCTGTAGCTTAGCATCTGCGTCATCTGACCACTTTTTTATTAACCGAGTCACTGGTGCTTCCTGCTTTAGTTTTTGCTTATAAGCAGGAATCAGGAGGATAGAGTTATGGTCAGATTTGCCAAATGGAGGGCGAGGGAGAGCTTTGTATGCGTCTCTGTGTGTGGAGTAAAGGTGGTCCAGAGTTTTTTTTTCCTCTGGTTGCACATTTAACATGCTGGTAGAAATTAGGTAGAACGGATTTAAGTTTCCCTGCATTAAAGTCCCCGGCCACTAGGAGCGCTGCATCTGGATGAGTGTTTTCCTGTTGATTTATGGCCTTATACAACTCATTCAGTGCAATCTTAATACCAGCATTGGTTTGTGGTGGTAAATAGACAGCTATGAAAAATATACACATATTTATGAATGGGCAATGGCATGTGGCTTTATTAGTTTAAGTGAAGGTATGTTCATGTACGCACTTAAGCCGGGTGTATACTACCCAACTTTCAAAATCCTAAAATCGCTGAACCTTTCACGTCAGACGACCAACTTGATCCAAGATGGCGTAGAAGTGCGGTCGTATACTCTGTAGTGTGTCCGTGTAAATAGCCTGTTTTTTTTATTTTTTGTCTCTTTCGTATATACAGTGAGGGAAAAAAATATTTGATCCCCTGCTGATTTTGTACGTTTGCCCACTGACAAAGACATGATCAGTCTATAATTTTAATGGTAGGTTTATTTGAACAGTGAGAGAAAGAATAACAACAAAAAAATCCAGAAAAACGCATGTCAAAAATCTTATAAATTGATTTACATTTTAATGAGGGAAATAAGTAAGACCCCTCTGCAAAACATGACTTAGTACTTGGTGGCAAAACCAGGTTTGCACACATCTCAGGAAGGATTTTGTCCCACTCCTCTTTGCAGATCTTCTCCAAGTCATTAAGGTTTCGAGGCTGACGTTTGGCAACTCGAACATTCAGCTCCCTCCACAGATTTTCTATGGGATTAAGGTCTGGAGACTGGCTAGGCCACTCCAGAACCTTAATGTGCTTCTTTTTGAGCCACTCCTTTGTTGCCTTGGCCGTGTGTTTTGGGTCATTGTCATGCTGGAATACCCATCCACGACCCATTTTCAATGCCCTGGCTGAGGGAAGGAGATGCTCACCCAAGATTTGACGATACATGGCCCCGTCCATCGTCCCTTTGATGCGGTGAAGTTGTCCTGTCCCCTTAGCAGATAAACACCCCCAAAGCATAATGTTTCCACCTCCATGTTTGATGGTGGGGATGGTGTTCTTGGGGTCATAGGCAGCATTCCTCCTCCTCCAAACACGGCGAGTTGAGTTGATGCCAAAGAGCTCCATTTTGGTCTCATCTGACCACAACACTTTCACCCAGTTCTCCTCTGAATCATTCAGATGTTCATTGGCAAACTTCAGACGGCCCTGTATATGTGCTTTCTTGAGCAGGGGGACCTTGCGGGCGCTGCAGGATTTCAGTCCTTCACAGCATAGTGTTACCAATTATTTTATTTGTGACTATGGTCCCAGCTGCCTTGAGATCATTGACAAGATCCTCCCGTGTAGTTCTGGGCTGATTCCTCACCGTTCTCATGATCATTGCAACTCCACAAGGTGAGATCTTGCATGGAGCCCCAGGCCAAGGGAGATTGACAGTTATTTTGTGTTTCTTCCATTTGCGAATAATCGCACCAACTGTTGTCACCTTCTCACCAAGCTGCTTGGCGATGGTCTTGTAGCCCATTCCAGCCTTGTGTAGGTCTACAATCTTGTCCCTGACAACCTTGGAGAGCTCTTTGGTCTTGGCCATGGTGGAGAGTTTGGAATCTGATTGATTGATTGCTTCTGTGGACAGGTGTCTTTTATACAGGTAACAAGCTGAGATTAGGAGCACTCCCTTTAAGAGTGTGCTCCTAATCTCATCCCGGTACCTGTATAAAAGACATCTGGGAGCCAGAAATCTTTCTGATTGAGAGGGGGTCAAATACTTATACCGTTGCGACGACCACGAAGAGCCATCTGCTAGCCCCGGGCCGCTAGCACACGCAATCAACAGCCGTGCTTCTTGCTCGCCTGTGCTGTAGCAGCCATTCAAACTGCTCATTGGACCTTATGATCACTCAGCTGCACAGCTGATGCCTGCTGGACTGTTCCTTTACATGGTACCCCATCCTGTTTATCTGTCCTGTTTCTCTGTTTAGCCTCAGCCCAAACTTGTGTCGCCATTACCAGTTGTTGTCTTAGCTCTCTCGAATAACACCAGTGATTGCTTTATGCCTCTCTCCCATGTCAATATGACTTGCTTATTGCTGTTTTGTATTTTTTATTGTACTATTTCACTGTAGATTCCCCAGCCCAGCTCAACCTGCCTTAGATAGCTCCTTTGTCCCACCCCCCATACACGCGGAGACCGGTGCTCAATCGGTGCCTCCGGTGCCTCTTTCATCGTTACCCAACGCTTAGGTTTGCCTCCACTGTACTCATATCCTTCCATATCCTTGTCTGTACATAATGACCTGAATCTATTCTACAACGCCCGGAAATCTGCCCCTTTTATTCTCTGTACCCAACGCACTAGAAGACCAGTTCTTAAAGACTTTAGCCGTATCCTTATTCTACTCCTCCTCTGTTCCTCTGGTGATGTAGAGGTTAACCCAGGTCCTGTAGCCCCCAGTATCACTCCTACTCCCCAGGCACTATCATTTGTTGACTTCTGTAACTGTAAAAGCCATGTTTTTTTGCATGTTAACAACAGAAGCCTCCTCCCTAAGTTTGAGTTTCTCCGCCAACCTTGATGTTCTAGCAGTGTCTGAATCCTGGCTTAGGAAGACCACCAAAAACTCTGACATTTCCATCCCCAACTACAACATTCTCAAAGGGGGCGGAGTTGCAATCTACTGTAAAGATAGCCTGCAGAGCTCTATCATACTATCCAGGTCTGTGCCCAAACAATTTGAGCTACTTCTAAAAATCCACCTCTCCAGAAATAAGTCAATCTCTGTTGCCGCTTGCTACAGACCCCCCTCAGCCCCCAGCTGTGCCCTGGACACCATATGTGAATTGATTGCCCCCCATCTATCCTCAGAGTTTGTACTGCTTGGTGACCTAAACTGGAATATGCTTAACACCCCGGCTGTTCTACAATCTAAACTAGATGCCCTCAATCTCACACAAATTATCAAGGAACCTACCAGGTACAACCCTAAATCTGTAAACATGGGCACCCTCATAGATATCATCCTGACTAATTTACCCTCTAAATACACCTCCGCTGTCTTCAACTAGGATCTCAGCGATGACTGCATCATTGCCTGCGTCTGTAATGGTTCCGCGGTCAAATGACCACCCCTCATCACTGTCAAACGCTCCCTGGCCCGGGTATCCTGGATGCATATTGACCTCATTATGTCAGTAGAGGATGCTTGGTTGTTCTTTAAAAGTGCTTTCCTCTCAATCTTAAATAAGCATGCCCCATTCAAAAAATTCCGAACTAAGAACAGATATAGCCCCTGGTTCACCCCAGACTTGACTGCCCTTGACCAGCACAAAAACATCCTGTGGCGTACTGCATTAGCATCGAACAGCCTCCGCGATATGCAACTTTTCAAGGAAGTCAGGAACCAATATACACAATCAGTTAGGAAAGCAAAGGCTAGCTAACTCCAAAAGGTTTTGGGACACTGTAATGTCCATGGAGAATAAGAGCACCTCCTCCCAGCTGCCCACTGCACTGAGGCTAGGAAACACTGTCACCACCGATAAATGTACGATAATCGAAATTTCAATAAGCATTTTGCTACGGCTGGCCATGCTTTCCACCTGGCTACCCCTACCCCGGCCACCAGCTCTGCTCCCCCGCTGCAATTTGCCCATGCATCCCCCCGCTTCTCCTTTACCCAAATTCAGATAGCTGATGTTCTGAAAGAGCTGCAAAATCTGGGCCCCTACAAATCAGCTGGGCTAGACAATCTGGACCCTTTCTTTCCAAAATTAGCTGCCGATATTGTAGCAACCCCTATTACTAGCCTGTTCAACCTCTCTTTCGTATCATCTGAGATCCCTAGAGATTGGAAAGCTGCCGCGGTCATCCCCCTCTTCAAAGGGGGTGACACTGTAGATCCAAACTGTTACAGACCTATATCCATCCTGCCCTGCCTTTCGAAAGTATTTGAAAGCCAAGTTAACAAACAGATCACCGTCCATTTCGAATCCCACTGTACCTTCTCCGCTATGCAATTTGGTTTCCGAGCTGGTCATGGGTGCACCTCAGCCACGCTAAAGGTCCTAAACGATATTATAACCGCAATCAATAAAAGACAGGACTGTGCAGCTGTCTTCATCAACCTGGCCAAGGCTTTCGACTCTGTCAATCACCGCATTCTTATTGGCAGACTAAATAGCCTTGGTTTCTCAAGTGACTGCCTCGCCTGGTTCACCAACTACTTCTCAGATAGAGTTCAATGTGTCAAATCGGAGGGCCTGTTGTCTGGACCTCTGGCAGTCTATATGGAGGTGCCACAGGGTTCAATTCTCTGGCCGACTCTATTCTCTGTGTATATCAATGATGTCGACTCTTGCTGCTGGTGACTCTCAGATCCACCTCTATGCAGACGACACCATTTTGTATACATCTGGCCCATCATTGGACAAACCTCCAAACGAGCTTCAATGCCATACAACACTCCTTCCGTAGCCTCCAACTGCTCTTAAACACTAGTAAAACTAAATGCATGCTCTTCAATCAAACGCTGCTTGCACCCGCCTGCCCGACTAGAATCACTACTCTCGGCGGGTCTGACTTAGAATATGTGGACAACTACAAATACCTAGGTGTCTGGTTAGACCGTAAAGTCTCCTTCAAGACTCATATTAAGCATCTCCAATCCAAAGTTAAATCTAGAATTGGCTTCCTATTTCGCAACAAAGCCTCCTTCACTCATGCTGCCAAACATGCCCTCGTAAAACTGACTATCCTACCGATCCTTGACTTCGGCGATGTCATTTACAAAATAGCCTCCAACACTCTACTCAGCAAATTGGATGTAGTCTATCACAGTGCCATCCGTTTTGTCACCAAAGCCCCATATACTACCCACCATTGTGACCTGTACGCTCTTGTTGGCTGGCCCTCACTACATATTCATCGCCAAACCCACTGACTCCAGGTCATCTATAAATCACTGCTAGGCAATTCCCCGCCTTATCTTAGCTCATTGGTCACCATAGCAGCACCCACCCGTAGTATGTGCTCCAGCAGGTATATCTCACTGGTCATGCCCAAAGCCAACAGCTCCTTTGGCCGCCATTCCTTCCAGTTCTCTGCTGCTAATGACTGGAATGAACTGCAAAAATCTCTGAAGCTGGAGACTCTTATGTCCCTCACTAACTTTAAGCATCAGTTGTCAGAGCAGCTTACCGATCACTGCACCTGTACACAGCCCATCTGTAATTAGCCCACCCAACTACCTCATCCCCATATTGTTATTTATTTTGCTCATTTGCACCCCAGTATCTCTATTTGCACATAATCTTCTGCACATCTATCATTCCAGTGTTAATACTAAATTGTAATTATTTTGCACTATGGCCTATTTATTGCCTTACCTCCATAACTTACTACATTTGCACACACTGTATATAGATTTTCTATTGTGTTATTGACTGTATGTTTTGTTTTATCCCATGTGTAACTCTGTGTTGTTGTTTTTATCGCACTGCTTTGCTTTATTTTGGCCAGGTCGCAGTTGGCTTACCTGGTTAAATAAAGGTTAAATAAATAAGAATAAATAAATAAAAATCTTTCCTGTCATTTTCTTTGTCTTGCCAATGCAGTGGTGCGCACACTGAATGATGTGGCACAGACGGTGGTCACACACTACAAGATTCTTCACTTGGTCGTGCGAAAACAGTGATGTGATGATGCGATTAGATTTAACGTAGCTACAACGAGATGTGGCTCAAAGCAGCCTGTCACGCCCTGACTCTGGGGACTGTTATTTGTTGAGTCAGGGTGTGATTTTCTATGTTGTGTAGTTCTATGTTTTCGATCTAGTATGTCTAGATCTATGTTGGCCGGTGTGGTTCCCAATCAGAGGCAGCTGTCGCTCGTTGTCTCTGATTGGGGACCATACTTAGGCAGCCTATTGGCACTAGTGGGTTGTGGGATCTTGTTCTGTATAAGGTTTGTTGTGTTACCTTAGGACTTCACGTGTCGTTAGTTTATTGTTTTGTTGTGTGTTTATTTGTGTAAATAAACATGTTTGCATATCACGCTGCGCCTTGGTCTGACCCGTCCTTCAACGAGCGTGACATAGCCTCATAAACGTTTTCAGTCAGACATTCACGCTTGCCATACAGAGTTGAAATATCTAGCCAACATTTTGAATTGAATAACATTTCTTGTGAACTGCAGAGCTGTAACGATTTGACACGTTGGCTTTGGTTACAGTACAAACGCATACTAGTAGTAGTCATTGCTTCTGCTTGAGAGTCTACACATTCTGGGTGACGCTAAACGATATCATCATCTCACTGGATTCTTCTCATTGGCTATTGCTGATCACCGTTCTCAAAACTTGTCGTTGCACATCTCACACGACAAGAGCATTGCAGATTTTGTGCAGACAAAATCAAACATGTTTAAAATATCGGGACGCCTGGGACTGCTCAAAGATGAGATCGGTAGCCCTCAGATTGTGTGTCTGACCCTAGCGTCGGTGAAGACCATGTTCCCCGAGTAGGCGACAACATGGGGATTTTGTCGCCTGATCTCAAAAACATGTCTGGGACAGCTAAATCGGGGCCAAAATCGTGTAGTGTACACCCGGCTTTAGATGTGTTTGCACCGTATGGGTATGGAAGTAGGTTATGTTCAAACGGATGGCTGTGTGTTGGCGTGATTTAATTAGATCTAATGTACTGTATGTACTGTATATTTA
Organism: Coregonus clupeaformis; assembly: GCF_020615455.1. Classification (NCBI taxonomy): domain Eukaryota; kingdom Metazoa; phylum Chordata; class Actinopteri; order Salmoniformes; family Salmonidae; genus Coregonus; species Coregonus clupeaformis. The sequence goes on along the minus strand of NW_025533951.1, from coordinate 195,149 downwards.
TATCTCTGTGATCTCATCAGAAGCTGCTATACATAGTTTATATACATACCAGGCAGAAATTGCTCACGCATCCATTTTCCCTAAGAAAGTTGTGTGTTACCGAAAGTCATTGTAATTTGCCGTCATTGTCACTTGTCATCGTCGTCATCATCATCATCACTACATGAAGCCAATGCTGTTAGATCCTACTGAAGAAAGGAGAGACCTACGTGTAAGCTATTAGCTGGTTGCTCCCTCCGTCTTTAACTCACCGAGGTCAACATTGATCAGTGTTCAGTATCAAAGGGGTTGTTACCATGTTGGATCTGCCCTTCATCAAGCCTGCTTTGTCTCTATTTGATCTTGTCTGTCTCGGGCCCCAAGTTTCCCCTCTCGGCACTCTCCCAGGGCCCTCTGATCACCTTGCACGGTCCCAAGTTCAACCCCTGTGCCCCCCTTAATCACATCACCCTCATTAGCACCTGCAGAGGAAGCCACTAATTAGATAATTTGATTGGCCGGGACGGGAGACGACCGGAGAGGAAAGGGAAAAAGATGCAATAGTGCAATAGTCCTCGGCGCTGTAAAAAGGAAAATATTTATGATGAGCTTTTGTATGACCTTAATTAGCCCAAATTGGATTGGGGCTTTTGGAGTTAGGAACACACTTGCTCTGTCTGGTTTGCCATCCCCCTCCAACCCCCATCAGCCTCTTTATTTCAACTTCCTGGTCTGAATATTATGGAACGGGACATGTTTTTGGCAGGTGGGAAATGGGACTCTGTGAGTTGGCCAAGGAATATGACCGTTTGGGATATACGGCGTATGACAAGCTTTAGCTACACTTCTCATCATTGTGATATTGTACTGTCAGTTGCCCAACTTCAGCCGTAGTAGGCACTTATTCATAGGGGGAGAGGGAGAGAGGGGGAGGGAAGGAGAGAGAGAGGGAAAGTGAGATAAAGATTGACAGTGACAGCGAAAGATTGACAGAGATAGGGAGAGAAAACAAAAAAGAGAGAACCTAAAAAAGAGAGGCTTCCGTGTGTTAGGGTTCTGTTGGCCAGCTGCACTCTCTGTGTTAGGGTTCTGTTGGCCAGCTGCACTCTCTGTGTTAGGGTTCTGTTGGCCAGCTGCACTTTCTGTGGTAGGGTTCTGTTTGCCAGCTGCACTCTCAGTGTTAGGGTTCTGTTGGCCAGCTGCACTCTCTGTGTTAGGGTTCTGTTGGCCAGCTGCACTCTCTGTGTTAGGGTTCTGTTGGCCAGCTGCCGTGTCTGTGTTAGGGTTCTGTTTGCCAGCTGCCCTCTCAGTGTTAGGGTTCTGTTTGCCAGCTGCCCTCTCTGTGTTAGGATTCTGTTGGCCAGCTGCCCTTCCTATGTTAGGGCCTGCTAGTGCTGTGGCTACAGAGCTCTCATCAAATCCCAATACTCCCTTAATGAGTCGAACCTCTCCCTGACCCGCCATCCCAGGAAGACTTCCAACGAGGAGCGCCTCGTCTCTCTTCAAAGACCCAAGCCGCCTCTACTCCCTCCCTCCCCTTCTCCTTCTCTCCCTCCTTCCTTCTCCTCCACTATAGTTGATACCCTCTTAATTATCTCTCCCTCATTAACAATAAAGGCTCTCAGTCTCCATTATATTAGCGCTGACCAAAACCCTGACACGCTCTCATTAACTGAAACACAGGATGAACATTATTTAGTCCCGGATATCAAACTGCCTCCCGTCTTTTGTTTTGGGGGAACATTTATTTTATTATTATTGTGAGGCGGTAGTATATTAGCTTGGGCGCTACCCCCGTTGGACATCGCAAGGACGTTGCGGTCCATCACTATTCCAATGTTGAAGCGAGGTCCCGTCCCTGACCTTGGCTCTACGTTGGCAGGAGGCCACTCCGGAGAGAGACTCATTACGGTCCCATCCGTAGGGCCTGTTTCCTTTGTGTTTCTGTGCAGGACCTTCTGACGACGGCTCCTCTGCCCTCTTCTCTCTCAACTCTATACCAACCAATCAGTGCCTGCCTCTGTACTCCTTTTGTTTGTCTGAAATAATTCTAGTTTGTGTTGCTATTTTTCTTTCACCTATTTTTTCACAATGGGTCAATGTCAGTAGCAGTGCATGGTCCCATCCTTTCCAGTCTGAATTGTTCAGAAAATGTTTATGAGATAGGTTAGGGTTCCCTCACAAATGAGCCACAACACGATAAAGTAGAGCTACCTGTTTAAAGCTAACAGCCATGCCGTGCTTACCGGTTAAAAAATGACTTATATGGTTAAACTCCTGAGACAAACCCCCTTCTCTGGCCTTTTGTCCCCTGAACTGGCCCCCTAGCCTCCCTTCTTGGACCACATGCAGTCATGACCCTTCCCTTACCCCCTCTTCCACCCCATTTCCCCCTTTTTAACCTCCTTCCATTTTCTTGTACTCTGACTTCCACTTCAAAGCAGCCACTTTTGCTTCACCAGTTCTCTCTCTCTCTCTCTCTCTCTCTCTCTCTCTCTCTCTCTCTCTCTCTCTCTCTCTGTCCCTCTCTCTCTCTCGCTCGCTCTGTCCCTCTCTCTCTCTCTCTCTCTCTCTCTCTCTCTCTCTCTCTCTCTCTCTCTCTCTCTCTCTCTCTCTCTCTCTCTCTCTCTCTCTCTCTCTCTCTCTCTCTCTCTCTCTCTCTGTCTCTCACCCATGCCTGTCCTCATTAATATGATGTCTCAATGGTCCCTGGTTTTGTCTGTAGTTTATTTCTAGTACAACGTCCCATGATAACATTACACCCCCTTGTAGTGCTTTTGTCCCTTAACTCCCTGCTTTGCATAGCATTTGTTTCACCCCCACTCTTCATTTAGTTTCTCTGTTTCTTAATAGTCGAACGCTAGCTCCCATTAATAATGCATTGTTTACAATTGGCCCTTTTTAAAAAGAGAGTGTGTTTTAATGAACGAGGTAAAAAGGCACTGCCTAGTTCAATATTTTATATTTGATTTTTATCATAGACGATTACTATCGCTGGGATTTTAGAAACCATAAAATAGCAATGTCTTTTTAACTTTAGTCATTCCTGCACTTCTAGCCCAACCTTTAAGAATTGTGTCTTAAATGGACTTAATTGCCCTTTAAAAGTGAAAAGTGAAAAGCGGCTGTCCATGTTGTTCATTGGTGTTTTTCTTTATACTATAACCTGGACTAAACCAAATGGAAGTGCACGTCTCCCCTGTCCATTATCTATGTAGTCAGCAGTAATAAGACCTACCGATGCCACCAACACTGTTCCCATTTACAATCTCAAAGTAGCAGTTAATTGTCTCTGCGAACAGACTTTTCTCTGTGTCATTCTCCGTGCCCTATTCAAATATTGCCCCCCTTACGCAAGAGGACTTGGAACACTGTTTTAATTTCTGCTGCATCAGTTCATTAACTCACCATCCTTTAGATTTAAAGCAGTGACCTTACTCAGGGACGGGAGGGAGAGAGAGACCGGAGAGAACGAAGGGAGGAAGAAAAAAATGGTCGATGATTATGCAGAATCGATAGGGGAGTTGAATGTAACCAATATCGGATCGGCCTTCGGAGCGTCGCGCCGCGAGACTGACTGTGGCAGTAAATATTATTCCGGGGCGCGGAGTGCATTAAGCTGCCGTGTCGGGAGACAGCGGTGGGGGGTCGGGCGGATGGATGGCTGTTGGAACAGGTCTATTTGTGATGACCCAGACCTTTGGGCAAATGGTTCATCCCTGCTCCGCTCTGGAGTTATGGGCCTCAGAGGAAATCTGGGCACAGGAGATGGGAAGCAGCAGACAGCTTTTGGAGGGATTTACAAAGAGATATATCAACGCCCCTCCTTCTCCTCCTACCCACCCAACCCCTCACCCCTCCCTTCATCTCCCGCTAAAGATGCTATTTTAAGATTGGGTTAGATCTTCTCCGAGGTTCAAATAATTAGTCATCAGAAAAGGAACTCTATCAGATTGGCTTCTCGCCACCGGTCACACCTGCTTTCCAGATGATCTGCGGTCGCCTGATACCGACCGTCCGACCCTACAGGGGGATAGATAGATCTCAGAACACAAACTAGATCTATCCACCACACGGTGTCAGAAATCTCCTGTGCTCAGCAATCATAGGTGACAGCAGTGGATTAATAGGAGGTTTAAGGTGATTTAACTGTGATGTAGGGTAATCAGATCAATAAATCCACAGGTTACAGCTAATACGTCGCAGCTGGGGTGGGAATCGCAACAACTGGGATCGGGACTGGAGCAGCCATAGCCTTGGTGTCTATCAGCAACACTGACTCAGCAACACTGACTGACTGACATTCAAAACATTTCCCAAGGTTTCCTGTAATCCCGGTTGAAAGATTCCCGGCATCAGGAGGGAATAAGCAGGAAGTCCAGAATCTTCCAACCAAGATTTTCAGAAAAACCTAGGAATTTGGGAAAGTTAGTTTGCAATGCTAGAGTTAGAGAGCGATCCCAGTCTTCAATATGTCAATTTGAAAACCACCACTTCTTCAGTCATTGTGATGGTTATATATTTAAAGAGGTTCCTTTGGTAGGTCTGATGTATCATTTCTGATTGGTCACAATTATTTATTTAGCTGATATCTACTAGCTGGATATGCCTCATGGCAGTAGTGATACTAATTTAGGTCGACGGTCCCCAGGCATTTATGTCCATTTGTTTAGCCTCGAGCGATAGAACCCGTCTAAGTGAGACATGTTCTTTTTGCTCTGTCGCTGATGTGAACTGTGCGTTCATATAGTCCCCATGTGTGGGAGGAGGTATTTTAAGTGACAGGGAATACATTCATTATTCAAGGTCAGATGTATAATGGAAACCTCAATGCAGGAACAAACACACCTAACATTGATTAATCTATACGGAGAAATCAGTCATTATTACTTGACTAGTAATAATAGTCCTCTCTTAGAAAAGTATAATGTTAACCTTAATGCAGAAACAAACACATCTAATTTATGTATATTTTAGGAAGGTTTGGTCCTTATTACTTAAAGCGTTCTTAATGAATTTGATTAATATGAAGAAGAGGGTACAATGTTCCATCTAATAGAGAAAGTGTATAGAGCGAACTTAGACCTATTTATAGTCTACTAGTGTCCTTTCCCTAGATATCTAAAACAATAAAGTGAACCCAAACCACCCATCCCTGAACCAGAGTTGCATTGCCACAGGGTTCTGAGATGTAAAGACCGATTAGCCCCAAATTGAAAGGCCGGCCCGCGGAATTAGCCTTTTCATCTCCAATCTAGAATACAGTAACTGCTGCTTAGTGGCCCATTATGTCCTGCCCAGGTCTCTGTGGACCAGCGGGGACAAGGGAGAGGGCAGAGGGAGTGAGGGAGGGATAGAGAAAGAGAGAGAGCGGGCAGAGGGAGGGAGGTAGAGAGAGGGAGGATCAGAGAGAGGGAGGGAGAGAGAGGATGGGATGGGGAGAGAGTTGGGATGGAGAAAGAGAGGTAGGGAGAGAGGGAGGGAGAAATCAGCCTACTACTGGAGATCTGGGCCAGATGTCGGCTCGGGGAAACTCTGACTACCACAAGCCCTTTCCCTGGAGTGTCCCGACTGCATGAGCTACAGTACATTAGCCCAGTCCTCCTCCAGAAATATCCCAGCTAGCAATATCACCTCCAGTTGACACCTCTCCTCTAAATGCCATTTTAGTGAGGAGAGCGAGAGTGAGAGAGAGAGAGAGAGAGAGAGAGAGAGAGAGAGAGAGAGAGGGAATGGGTTGGGTTGGGGTGGGGGTGGGGTGGGGGGGAGAACTCACAGCACAGGCTTTGGGTTACACAATCCTGATTGTAAATTATCTTCACAAAATAGGTGGAATGGCGCCACAAGGTCGGTGAAGAAGTTGCACATGCATGAAAATTGTCTCTCTAATAGTAGATAAACTAAGCTTGGAGACAAAACCGCCATCTGCAAAAGCATTGAGAGGAAGATTAGTCTTCCACCATTCCACTACTCCACTACCCGCTTCCACCAACGGCGGAGACGCTTCTGCGGCGAACACACGCCGTAGGAATTCCGGTCATGTTTCGCCGATATGACACTAAGTGGATTATATGAGATTAAGTACAACAAAGGAAGAAGAGGGCCTGATTAATGTATAGTTGCTTGTGCTTCAAGATGGGGTTGGTGTGGTCTTGCAGTGTGCAGTAGACATGTCTAGTCATGTTCAATTTTCTCCTAATGGCTGTCGAGGCTTTCAGACGCCATTTGTTTAATCTCATCCGTGATGGATCATAGTGTGTTTGTGATGAAACATCATTCTCAGGCTGTGTCCCAAATGGCATCATATTCACTATAGTGCACCACTTTTGACCATGGCCCATAGTGCACTATGGAGGGAATAGGGTGCCATTTGGAAGACAGGCAGGAACTCATGTGAAGAGGCTGGTTGAGTAGTCAGAGCTCATACTCAAAGTACACAACACGCTACCATTAGTCAACTCAAGGCAATTACGCTTAAAAAGAATACAGAGAGGGGGAAGGAAATCTTTTCAATTTTAATCGTCGCTTCAAATGACTCAAGGACATCAGAAACTCAACCTGTGTCCTTATGTTTCACCCCCAAAAAACAAGACAGGACGTAAATAAAAAATAGTGTGACCAGACACCAATGGAAATTGGTTTGTGTAGCGAGGCAGACACACAGTGACAGCGCCACATACAATGTGGGACATTCACATTCAACTCAATGTACCGTGATGGGTGGATCGGCGTTAATTATATTTCTAAGCATATGTTTCCCAGGCCTATCTATCTATCTCATCCTGTTCTTATTCCCAGTGATTGACGATGGCGGGATGCACACATGTTCCACTATGTTGCTGACATGGCCCAGTTGATGTTCATACGTTAGTGACAGAAAGCAGCAGTCATACCTGGGTTCAAAAAGCATTTGAAATCTCCCAAAGCCTTTGGAGTGTTTGCTCAAGCCTGCCTTAAGTGCCCGATGGGCGAGGTTAGGGGTTTACACTTTTGGGAAGATTCCATTGGTTCCCATTGTGCCAGGTGATCTCAATCATGCATAGATAACAAATCAGAAATTGTTTGAATACTATTTGAACCCGGGTTTATCAAGCCCCGTGTCTGAAACGGGAAAGCAAATATGAGACACAATGCTAATGCGTCTGGAGGCCCTCAAGTGCCTGTTCTCCACCATCACCTTCTGCTCCATCTTGCCATAAAACTCAAATTAAAGTCTATCTCCATTTCATCATGGCCCAGTGAAGGATGGAAGAGGGGATCCAGGCCCTCTGTCTCCCCTAACTATCATACACACACTGGAGCGCACATACACTCATACAGGACCATATATACACCTACACCGTAACACACACACTATAGACTACACACACCTGCCTAAGACGACAGGCATCCCCAATGACATTTACCTCGCATCAGATCAATCCATCAAATCACTCTCTGACAGACTCAATATTGCAAACACACACACAAAAACACTGCATCTTAATTCCACACCTCAGTCAACTGGGTTTACACTGACACTACAAAGATACTCACTGTAAGGAGATAGATGCTGTATGCTGGAGAATAGGAAACGTACTAAGGGAGAAATAATATCAGCAGTGGTTGTGCATTTTACAAAGACCTTGATACCTCTAGGTGTAATATACGCTATAATTTTCAATTTCATCTTTATCCCTTTGTCTATTAAAATTAATTGACCAACCACGGACCAGGGCGCGAGGGAGGGAGGGATGGATGAGGAAAGCACTTAGACCCCAGAGATCTTGTATGAAAGAGAAAATGGCTTATTTTGTAACTGATGATAGGGACTTTTCCAAAGAGATTTTAGGCCTAGAATCACACAAAAATAGTAGGACCATAGAAACAGAAAAAAATGAAGAAAAAGAAAAGAAAAGAAAAAAGATCATCTGATAGATATCGGCAATATTTTAGGTCACAAAAAGTGATTATTGGAATAGAATAGAAAAGAAATTGACAGACTGAAAAAAGGAAGAAAAAAATATCTAAAAAAACAATGAAATTATCATCTGATAGATTGATGTTGCTTATTTTTCCTAGTGTATTTTTCTGCCTGTAATATTGCAGATTTTAAATGTAGATTACTTTTTTACATAACAGTACATGTTTTATTGTCTTTGAGTGATTCACCTTGCTTTGAATAACACTGAATCACTGGTCTAAATCAAACGTCAAAAAGAGAAGCTTCCCAGGAAATCCTATATGATTTCCTTTGGTAATGGGAGCGTTCCTTTCGCCCAAGACCTGCCCAAGCCCCACATTATTAGTTTTATGGATTCTAGTGAGCCAGGTCTGTAGCCAAGTGTAGCAGCCGATTCCCTGGAAGCTTAGATTGATTGGGAATATCGATCTCCCCCTTTTCCGACTGCATCTCTAACATACCGATTGAGTCCAAAATGGCACTGTATTCCCTATTTAGTGCAATACTTTTGACCAGGGCCCTATGAGCTCTTGTCAAAAGTATTGCACTAAAGAGAGAATAGGGTGCCATTTGGGACACAGCCACCGAGCCAGGGCGTAGAGCTTTCCTTCACTCTCATCTATACGACATCCATTTTATGAGGGCAAATTAAACCACGTCCCAACCTCCATTTTACCTCGACTGACAAGGTTAATGGTTCATAAAAAATTTGTTCCTCTAACAGAAGTGGTTCTCTACGGTTCTCTCAAGGTCACGTGTGTGTGATCCACTTAACTGCAGTCTGCAGTACCCCACGGCTGACTTAGACCCCTGGGTTTGTCTTTAGTACACGTGTGTGTGTTTGTGTAACCCGTGTGTGCATGTCTGTAGATATTCACGTGTGAGTGTGCTTGTTCCCGTCTGTATGTCTATGCGTCTATACTCTCAGCAAAACTTCCAAGATGGCCACCAGTAAAGACATCCAAGACACAGCTGACAGGCCAGTTTGTTTCTGACAGCCAGGGGTTAAGAGAGAGAGAGACCCTTCCTAATGAAGAGCTTTTAAGGGAGAGAGACTAGATGGGAGATTGGAATGGGAGATAACAGACATAGGAATTTTCGGTTTCCATCTCCTCTGGCCTGGACGTGCACACACACACATACACACACACACACACATACATACACACACACACACTCTTGTGATGGCATGTGAGAAGCAGAGGTGTGTGTGGGATTCTCAGGTGTTGGTACAGCCACTAATGAAGGCCCGGTCCCTGTGGACACATGAAGGGAATAGGCTCCAGATGGGTGATGGGAAATTGGATAGAGGTAGGGCAGAGCACAGGTGAGGTGAAAGAGAGGTATTGTGATCTCTCCATCCGGAGTAGTACTGTTAAGAGAGTACACTTCTGAGATCTTTCTCCTTTAGATCAGACTTCTTCTTTCTCTCTGTCTCTCTCAAATCAAATCACATTTTATTTGTCACATGCTTTGTCACAACAGGTGTAGACTAAAAGTGAAATGCTTACTCTCTCTCACACACACTGTCTCACTCTCTTTCTCTCTCTTCTTTCCTTTTCTCTTTCTTTCTTTTTTCTCTCTCTCTCTCGCTGGCGTTCCCTTCCTCTCTCATCTATACATTTCAATTGGGAGTTTCGAACAGTAGCCTACAGTAGGAGTAGAGAACAGTCGCTGTTTGCCATTGACAAATATTTCTGGCATTCAGGGAACATCTCAAGGTTCTTCAATCATTTAGAAAACTCCTTACTGTGTAGAACATATTTCAAAGGACAGAATGGCTACCTTGAGATATTTAAAAATACTGCAGTCATGTTGCTTCGTGAAATGCACAAGACAACTCAAATGCACTTAGTCTTTGACCCCAAATGTGCATTACATGTGGGAGGTTTGTACTGTAAGTGCTTTGCGCTGAAACCTGTGTATGTTTCTATACCAAGTACACCAGAGTTCACATAATACAGTATATACAGTCGGTTAGAATGTTCAATTTTCTTGTCCATGTCAGTCAACGCAGGATTCCCTTTCCAAGGGTTAAGTTCAAATCATCTACAATTAAGGAATAATGAGCTGTGTGATGGTTTGAATGCCACAAGATTTTCCTCATTTACTTGCTGTGTGTTACTCTATGCCAGATGAGCGGCGGGTCAAAAGGGTTTGATTTTAAACATGGACTTGCAGATGGCCTTCCCGGCCCAGAACGTCTGTCCCGAATAGCAATTAGTTACTGTATCAAACTGGATAACGAAGGATGGTTTTCAAAAACAGGCCCTTTCAGTCATATTCATAAGTAATGCCTACCCCCCCCACCCCTACTCTCTAACTAATGCATTTTACATTTTCATGCCTCTGCTTTATTTTTCCCCCAGCAGTTATTGCAGGATTATCTCTCTACTATGCTAGTGGTTCTTGTTTTCAACCGAAAAACCTATCCTCCTCTCTGACTGCCGTGATGTCACCGTGGATATATGATACCAAGCCAAACCCCCGAAGTGGCGTGAAAGAAAAAGTAGAAGTCAACAAACGAAGTCCTCAAGGATTCGCTCCCTCCGCCCATCCCCTTAAGGGAAGCCCTAGTTTTTTGAGAGCTGTGCTGCCTGCCTCGCCTTACATCATCAAAGGGGCCCAAGCGCTCCTCATGTAATATTAACATTTGTTAAATCAGCGAGCGGCGGCAGTACGCTGTTTACATAACATTAGACAGGGGCTTGCCAAGCCACACAGAGAGAGACATAGAAAGGGCGGCCATTTTCGTGTTCACAGATTGGGTGGAGGTAGGGAGAATGACCCCCACGGGGGTCACTGGATTACTGTACGCTCATTCAGTCCTTCTGAAGGGGGCTAATTTGGGCTTGTTCCAGGGCTCTCCTGGGGAGGAATCACGTGCAGATTTTTTGGAGTGGGAAATCTTAAAATAAGGTATTAGAAATAGAAATAGAAATGTAGGTAGTTGACTTTATTGCTCTTTCTTTTGCTTTTTGAGATACAGTTAGTCAGTACTGTCTATCTTACTGTCTATGTTGGTATGAAATGGATAAGGAGGGAATAACATAATTGAATTAGATCACGTTTCCATGTCACTGAGATATTTTTGTTCCACTACCACTATTACACAGTTCTTTCAATCTCCCTCTTTTTATTAAACCTGAAGAGGTAAGAAGTCAGATGAGAAGTTAGGTGATCTAATTCAGTTTTCCTGGTTTCGAGAGGAACAAGAGTGGCAGAGGGGGGTGGGGGCTACGATGGGGGTACAAGACGACACTCATCAGTAAGCTGTTTGACTTCTGTGACACAGTCTAAATCGAATCATCAGAAAGCTTTGCAAGGTGAAGTGGGCTATCGTTGGCATGCGACTCAAATCCTCCGGAAATGAGGTCCATTAATCACACTGTGCCTCATTTAGCCTTTTGTTTTATATAAGGGCCCTGATTTGCACTCGTAGGGGTGTCTTCGTGGAGGGTTAGGTGGGAGGAAAGAAGGAGAGGAGAGAGAGAGAGAGAGAGAAAGAAAGAAAGAAAGAAAGAAAGAAAGAAAGAAAGAAAGAAAGAAAGAAAGAAAGAAAGAAAGAAAGAAAGAAAGAAAGAAAGAAAGAAAGAAAGAAAGAAAGAAAGAAAGAAAGAAAGAAAGAAAGAAAGAGAGAGAGAAAGAAAGAATGAAAAAAAGAAAGAAAGAAAGAAAGAAAGAAAGAAGGAAAGAAAGAAAGAAAGAAAGAAAGAAAGAAAGAAAGAAAGAAAGACAGAAAAAGTGCTTTGTGGAGCAGAAGAGAAGCCATCAATTCTCATAACGGAAAATAGATAATCATTCCTAATTAGAGGCCTTGGCTCATCTTCTTTTTTTACCGGGGTACAAATACGGAATAAAACAAGCTAGCAACGTATGAGTACCTGATTAATTAGGTGAATGGATAGATGCTCAAGGAGTCTGCGATTTGGCCCGAGATAGCTTATTAAATGCGAGCGTAATTTATTGGAGGTTGAGTCCTTCGAGAAAATATTAGCCCCGTTTCCAGCAGAAGGGTGTGTGTGATCCACTGCCTCCCGAACAAGACTTGCCCATCCAGGCAGATATTTGTCCTCTTTTCTTACCCCTTTTTTCTCTCCTTTCGTCTCTAATCAAAACCACCGGCGCTATTGTTTTATCCCCAATTGTTGTGAAAAGAATTGCCCGATTAATGGTTGCAATTAATCACAGATACGAGCTGTAAATACGGATAGGAGCGTTCGGTCGTAATGAAACCAGCATATCCTCTCTTACACTGGTCATAAACGTACACGGTGCACATCACAGGAGGCTGCTGAGGGGAGGATGGCTCATAATAAAGCCTGCAATGGAGTGAATGGAAAGGTATCAAACACATGTTCGATAACCATTGTATTGATTCCATTCCAGCCATTACTATGAGCGCGTCCTCCCCAATTAAGTTGCCACCGGCTGCCTGTGGTGCACACAGGTGCACAGTCGGTGAGCTTTCAGGTGGTTTGATGTGATCGTTAGAGGGCTGGAATATTGTGTGCCGATTGCATCATCTACGATGGCCCACAATGGTGTTCCCCGCTGATCTTTGAAGGCTCTAGGTCATAATGACTTCATGTCACGAAGTGTGAGGTGACTTCATGAAGAAATGACTTCTATTCTTAAGATCACACACTGTGACTAATACTGATTGTTGCTGCTCTCGTATTTTAAGACTTCACCTTATTTACCCTATATGTACGTTGTTTTTTTTGTAGTCATATTTATGCTGATTGTTGATGCTCTTGAATTATACACTTTAGGGTTAAAGGCAGCATGTGTCGATTCCCTTAATGCGTGAGCTACTGCTCTTAGCTACTGCCCTATATGTACGCTTTCTATGAATATGTGTTTTTAGATAGCAGCATTAGCCACAATAATTATTGAATGTTAATATATTGAAGGTGGTAAAAGAAAACAGTGTTAGAAAAGCAAAGTATAAAAAATTACAAGTGTTGAAAAAGCGCAAATGTTAAGAAAATTTTGCACCCACTTATCGGGCAATGCTTTTTTACAATCATTCTTAAAAATTATTCACAGTGAACGTATGTATGATAAAAGCCCTTTGTGCCAAATAGAGACTGGAGGGGGTTGGAAAAAATTGAAGACTCCAGTGATATTTAGTGAGCCCCTATAAGCAAAGGAGTTGATTGAGATGCCTCGAGGGGATGGGATGGAGAGAGGGATTTGTTCAGAGTCAGATATGAAGATGGTTTGGGGAGTCGGAGGGTGGGGGGAGAGTTTTGGCACGATATGAACGGTGCTTCTTTAGTCCAGACTGGAGAGCACTATAGATAATTGGGGTCAGCCATTTTTTATAATTATGATTGTGCTTGAATGTGAAAGAAGATGAAGGAAGGATGGGGGGGGGGCTTTCTTTAAAATGTCTCACCCCTACTGGCTGCTCCTGTGGAGTTTTTTTTAGGTGAAAGAGAGGTCCATTTAAATAGAATTATAAAGAGAGGTCCATTTAAATAGAATTATACACTACCAGTCAAAAGTTTGGACACACCTACTCATTCAAGGTTTTTTCTTTCTTTTTACATTGTAGAATGTAGTGGTCCTCTGTAGCTCAGCTGGTAGAGCACGGCGCTTGTAACGCCAAGGTAGTGGGTCCGATCCCCGGGACCACCCATACACAAAAATGTATGCACGCATGACTGTAAGTCGCTTTGGATAAAAGCGTCTGCTAAATGGCATATTATTTATTATTTATAGAATAATAGTGAAGACTTCAAAACTATGACATAACACATACGGAATCATGTAGTATCCAAAAAAGTGTTAAACAAATCAAAGTATATTTTATATTTGAGAATCTTCAAATAGCCACCCTTTGCCTTGATGACAGCTTTGCACACTCTTGGCATTCTCTCAACCAGCTTCACCTGGAATGCTTTTCCAACAGTCTTGAAAGAGCTCCCACATATGCTGAGCACTTGTTGGCTGCTTTTCCTTCACTCTGCGGTCCGACTCATCCCAAACAATTGGGTTGAGGTCGGGGGATTGTGGAGGCCAGGTCATCTGATGCAGAACTCCATCACTCTCCTTCTTGGTAAAATAGCCCTTACACAGCCTGGAGGTGTGTTGGGTCATTGTCCTGTTGAAAAACAAATATAATAGTCCCACTAAGCCCAAACCAGATGGGATGGCGTATCGCTGTGGAATGCTGTGGTAGCCATGCTGGTTAAGCGTGCCTTGAATTCCAAATAAATCACAGACAGTGTCACCAGCAAAGCACCCCCACACCATAACACCTCCTCCTCCATGCGTTACGGTGGGAAATACACATGCGGAGATCATCCGTTCACCCACACCGCGTCTCACAAAGAAACGGCGGTTGGAACCAAAAATCTCAAATTTGGACACATTTCCACCGGTCTAATGTCCATTGCTCGTGTTTCTTGGCCCAAGCAGGCCTCTTCTTATTATTTGTGTCCTTCAGTAGTGGTTTCATTGCAGCGATTCGACCATGAAGGCTTGATTCACACAGTCCCCTCTGAACAGTTAATGTAGAGATGTTACTTAGTCTGTTACTTGAACTCTGTGAAGCATTTATTTGGACTGCAATTTCCAGTTGACTACCTCATGAAGCTGGTTGAGAGAATGCCAGGACCGAGTTTGGGAAACCCTCAATTATAGCACCTTTAAGCACTATTGGTTGGACTCCATTCTATGTAGGCCCCATATATGTCTGCAATGTGAGAGTCTTAAATGGCATGACTTTAAAGACCGTCCACCTCAGTTGATGATTGACAGCACTTGATAACCTATCATCATCATGCGTCTGAAGTGTTGACACTTCCACAAACGATTTAGGGCTCAATTGCAAATTGAATAGCTTGTGTGCAGCTGCAAATTGGATAGCTGGTGTGCAGCTGGGCTTGCGGCAACCTACAATGGAGGCCTACGGTTCACACCTGTGAACTCTTGTGTTAGTAGCAGAGCCACAGGGTTGCTCCTGATGCTTCTGCTGCTGTGCGGTTTTATAACAAATGAAATAAATAATAGGAGAAGAAGCATAAATTCAGCCGAGCACAAACACGACATACCTAATTTAATTTTCCTCTTCCCTCCTTCCCTCCCTCCGTGACCCGGAGTAGTGTTATCTCTCTCCTCAGCACTTTCGGCTTTGTTTATTCTTTATTTATTTCTCTCTTTTTCTCACCAATTCTTTTGTTCCGGTGGGTGGGTAGGGTAAGAGCAGATCATTTGTAGTTTTGTTTAGAGGTCAAAGGTGGCCACACAGGTTTGTTTTGTACAGGCTATCACTCTGGCTGTGTTTTAATGTCTGAACTAGCATGATGATAATAATGAAATGAAAAATTATAATAAGATTTCATTTGTAGTTCCCGAAATGCTCAACCACCACGCACCATTCCGCATGCATCCACCCACGCACACACACTCACCCACCACACCCACACACACACACACTAACCCACAAACTCTTTCTATCTCTTTGTCTCTTTCTCTCTCACACATGCACCACCCCCCACACCCCCACCCACACACCACGTCCTCACCTTCCAGGCACAGTGTGTGATGTCCCCAGACCTCAAGTCTGTTCAGTATGAGCCCTGTCCCTTCTGTTGGCTCATCAGACCATAAGCCAGACTAAAAGCTGCTAAGGATCACAAGGTCCTGTTTGCTGTCTTTATGCAACCCTGTAAACGTATGCTGCCGGGATGTGCTGGACTGTGTGCTTTTCCTCAATTTCAAACGTGTATATGTGCATTATGCATTATTTGCTCGCCAGGATAATACATACACTACACACTAGTCAGATGATGACAGCTCCCACTATCCTAAATGTGTGCAAACTGCGAAAAAGAACATCAATTTTTCCTCATAGTCATTGTGTCTACAAATATGCTCTCGGGTCTTTGAGTTTAGTTGATGGTTTGCAGGGGTTCTATAATGACATTAGCCTATTAGATTAGATGCAATACTCGGGAATGGGATCGCTCGCTTGGATCACGGGATAGCATGCTAACATGCCTTTTCCGTGTACTGCACGATAATTCGGCAGAGAGGTTGCTATAGTGCATTTGAGTGTGACCATGGACTCGGATGGTACAGCTGTTTTATCCCGAACAGAATGTAACACAGCACACATGTCGTCATGGATAAAGCTGTGTCTTCAAGGCCGATAACCATGCCTGAAGTGTATGCTGTCAACTCATGTGTATCTGTTAATAGCTTGTATCGTATATCCTATGTGTGTTCTATCAGTGGTTGTCAAACCTCTTTTCGGGGACCCCCAGACATTTCACAATTTTGTTTTAGCCCTGAACTAGCTCGCCTGATTAACCTAATTACATTTTAGTAATTTAGCAGACGTTCTTATCCAGGGAAATGAAGGTAAAGTGCCTTGCTCAAGGGCACGTCAGCAGATTTGTTTCACCTCGTCGATTCGGGATTTCAAACCAGCGACCTTTCGGTTACTGGCCCAATGCTCTTAACCGCTAGGCTACCTGCCTCCCCTAATCAAGGGCTTGATGATTACTTGACAAGGTAAATCAGATGTGCTAGCTCTGGAGTAGATCAAATACATGGAACTGCTGGGGGTCCCCGAGGAGAAGTTCTAGAACCACTGCATTAGGTCAGGTGTTTATGTTTTATACAACGGGTGGATCTAATCCTGAATGCTGATTGGTTAAAACCGCATTTTAGCCAATCTACTTTCCCTAACAGCCAATTAACTTCTGTCTGGTAGCTCCCGCTGTACTTTAGTCCAGTGCTTATTGGATAGCCAATGAACAGACACTAAGGCTGTGTCTCAAATGGCACCCTATTACCTATATAATAAACTACTTTTAATGATCCCTAGTCAAAAGTAGTACACTACATAGGGAATAGGGAGCCATTTAGGATGCAGCCTAACATACTGAGAGCAGACAGATATTGTATTCTAGCCTCATTGTCCAGTCTGTTTGTGCTTTAGCTAATTCCTTTCTATGTTCATTGATTGTCATACCAAACAAAATCGTTGGCTACTGTAAGTCACTTTGGGACCTGATGTTAATCACAATATACATGGTTATGGTGTCTCCTGTTCACAACCTGCATGCACACACACTCTCACACACACACACACACACACACACACATGCACACACACACACACACACACACACACACACATTCACACACAAGGATGACTGTGCTCGTCACGTAGGCACTGTGTATTGCAGACGGTAGGTAGGAGGGTCGGTGTCTCTCGGATAATGCTATTCAGGCCCACCACTTGTGCTGTTTAAGAAGGCGAGCATTTTAGCAGGTTCAAGGTTTTAAAAAAATGGTGTCCCTGGCATAGAGGCGACTGTACAACCGCAGCTGAAGCTAAAATAGTATCTCGCACTCGCCTGTTGCTAGGTAGCATGGCCATGTTGACGTGTTGGTTGAGAAAAGATACAAGGACATGGTGTTGTTTACTTAAGCACACAATGGCAACAACATCAATTACCATATTTGCTTTAGACTCGACGTCCTTGAATGCCTGCAGCAGGATGGCCATTATCTCTGTTTCACCCACACTTAAGGAGACACACACACACACACACACACACACATGGGTCTTTCTACAAACTAGGGTACCAGTGAGCATTTCTTGTATTGAACAACTGTTTGAAGCTGTTACAAAGTCATTAATAATAATTAGCATTTTTGTTTCATGTGAATACATTACGATATAAAGGGGGAACATAGATACATTCAATATAATTCATGAGTTGAATCAAAACATATGTTTAAACACTTTCTCATGTTTGGGGTCTTCACAGATTTGCCAAAAATCATGTGACATAAAACAATAACTTTCTTTCCTTACATTTATGATACTGTTGTTAGTATTTATAACATACTGTATACTAAGCATTGAACAACTGAATTACACATTGAACGTGATCCTGTAAAATTCCTGGATATTGCTGTCAGACATTTTTTTTGTATGTAGATCTCGGAAGTGCACAGTAACCTCGTAACATTTCATATCTCCCTATGAAACAGTTTTCAGTGAACACATATCCAAAATAATGTATGTGATTGCAAAATTGAATGCTTCTAACAGAAAGAGTAACTTTAACATCATTAATAAAACAAAAAATGATACTGTTATTAATGGCTTCCTTCAATAATTATGCATAATAATTGTATGATATGCATTTGATGTCTAGCTGTTTAGATACGAGGGGACATTATTGTGCAAAATCTGCTGATTCAGGAAATAATTTTCAAGTGATAAAGAGCTTGTGTGATACCGCAGGCGATTGAACAACAGCCAAAGTGTGTGAATTAATTGACAGAACATTTTTGTGTCTGTTGTTACAGCGGTCAAGATAATTAGCCTACATCGTGGACAACATTACCTCAATATTCCTGAGGTAAAATGACGGTCAATGTAAATTTTGATTGTTTGTTTTTCGAGTTAAAATTGAGAAATCGGGAACATGAAAATGGACTATATATTTTTATTTTATTTTTCTTGTTTTTGCATATAAAACAAAGAAGCTCCTTGATAATTAGATTATCGCATGTCGGTGGGGTTAAATGTGGAATGCCTTAATCAAGCGCACAGCTGACACTTCCTGTCCTTTCAAAGTAGGAGTTCTATGAATCTATGAATATATTATCTATTAATTAATTGATTATAGCTGCCCATACATGCCACAGTGCCAAGAATAGGTGAGATTTCTCAATTTCTGCATACGATTAAGTGTTTATTGAACTACTGTTACTGTAAATGGTTAGCTGACTGATATATCATAGCTACCTAGCTAACCATTGGCAATCTTATTAAATGATGCCTTACAGCCGAAACAATAGTTGCACATCTAGCTAGCTGGAATGAAGCTCCAGTTACCAGGTATCCAGTTACCAGAACTGCCTGATGAGCCTGAGGGTGCAGTGTGTGTCCAGCTTACACCTGTGTAAATCTGTGTGTGTTCAGCAAAGAATGAATCATCCAATCAATGCCTCAAGTGTCGTGTTGAAGGTTCACCACAAACCCAAAGGGTTGTGGGGTTCTGTCCAGAAACAACCCCTAGCTAGCCCCTAATCCGTAGACACTTGTGGACAGGTGTAAGCAATACCGCTCAAATTCCACCAAGCCTATCTGAGGGTAAGGTGGAGCTCTCACCATGTCACCACCCATCATTCCCTCTCAGATCTCCACAAATGTCTAGACTCTGGAGGGTAGGGGCTAGGGGTTGTTTCTGGACAGGCCATGGGAATTATGGTAGCTCAGTCAGTCAGTCACTCTCTCACTCACTCACTCACTCACTCACTCACTCACTCACTCACTCACTCACTCACTCACTGATTCTGGCACAGCTATGTTTTTTTGAAAGACTAGCAGAGAAGTAGTCAATTTCTCCTCAACCCTCATCCATGAAAGACTATCATGAGGGGAGGGGTCCCTCTCCTCTCACTTTCGTATTTATTCGGTTTTGAGAAGGGAGGCGAGGAGAGAGGACTTGAGGAATAAAGGAAATGCAATTGAGATTCTCCCCTTGTTTCCTCCGTTCCTCACCTCCCTCTAAAAGCACATTGGGGGAGAGGAGTGAGGGTTCTTCCCTCGGGCTCCAATGCACTTTCAAAGAGAGGCAAGGAGTGGAGGAAACAAGGAAAGATGAAGCAAGCATTTGACGGCTAGTTTTCAGACACAGACTCACTCACTCTCTCTCTCACACACACACACGCACACAGACACACACACACAGACAGACAGACAGACACACACACACACACACACACAGACAAACACACACACACACACGGCTTGAAGAGTGTATTTCATTATTGATTATTATTGTTGTCAATGATTTTCTTGACAGAACCCATTGTATTATATGATCATATCACCTATAAAAAATATATAGAATATATAGTTGATATTTTTCATTCTTCAGGAATGTTTAGCATGGCTATAAATTATATAACAAATCACAAATCACAAACAGACCTGGCTACTAAGCATTACAAAAAGACTTGCGGTGTCCATGTTTCATGTGACATTTTGAATGACATATAGATAGTGGTTTGTAGGTGGAGTTATGGTCTCATTCTGCCTATCTAGACTTTTAATCCTTTAACTACACAAGTGAAGCTGAAAGAAAATCATATTTAAATGTATATCAAACCATTTTGAAATTTTGACAGTGATGTCACACATTGGCCCTTTCATTTGTATAAAGTCCAACATACGCGGACACACAGACACACACACACGCACACATATGTAGGTATGCACGCAATCACACACACACACACATACGGAGAAATCCGCACACACATATAGGTATGCTCGCACACACAGCACACAGGGTAGCATATTTCTTCATAGAAGTCTGCTTGCTCTCTGATAATTGGAAACAGACAGTAGAGGATGAGGGAGAGACAGGGCATACATTTCCTCTAATCACAGGTTTTACAGAGAGAGAGAGGGGGGGGGGTAGATAGAGACAGAACCACGAACCTGCCTCAGGCGATCCTTTAGGCTTACCGTATGCTTCGCAGTCGAAATAGTTTGCCATATATTATGAAGACATTTTGTGATGTTTTTGTTTGTTCTGATCTTCTGCATTTTTTTTTTTAGCTGTTCGTGTACAATTTTTTTTTTCTTAAGGCAATTCGAATTTTGGTAGTCTACACCCCTTCGTCGGTGATTGGTCAACAGTACTACTCCTAGTAGGAGTGGGAACATGAACTATTTGTTGTCATTCAGCGAGAGACGACTAGTTTTCATGCAAAAATGTTCACTTGAGAAATACTGCACCAAATATCTTAGCTAGATGTAAAATTGCGCTATTAAGACCTAGGCAAAAATGTCAAAATGAATGACACATTTCTTGATTTAATTCTGACTATTTTGAGATAGTGTGTCTTGAGATAGTGTTTTGAGGTAATGTTGTTGCCACGGTGGCTCAAGAGAGAAAAACAAGCGAAGGTCTTTAGTGAGTATGAGAGCACAGACGGTCGCTTCGCCTAGCCGAGTTCTGCTAGGAGTTAACCGAAACTATGTATGCAAACCGAACCTACTTTAGCCTGTGGAATGTTGTCCCACTCCTTTTCAATGTTGCTGGATATTGGCGGGAACTGGAACACGCTGTCATACACGTCGATCCAGAGCATCCCAAAAATGTTTAATGGGTGACATGTCTGGTGAGTATGCAGGCCATGGAAGAACTGGGACATTTTCAGCTTCCAGGAATTGTGTACAGATCCTTGCGACATGGGCTGTGCATATTATTATAATGCTGAACCATGAGGTGATGGCGACGGATTAATGGCACGACAATGGGTCTCAGGATCTCATCACGGTATCTACAGTATGCAGGGGCGGTGTGTTCATTAGGGCGATATGGGCGACGCACTGCCAAACGGGAAAAGGAAGGGATTTTTTTTCTAATCAATTATATCACGGCAACAGTAGTTATCAGTGTTCTAATCTAGACGTCTGATCTGCCACTAAATGTCCAATCAGGCTAAAGTCGTGCTTCAAATGGCCCCGCCCCTTTTGGGGCGATTTCAGTCAGGTTGAAAATCGCCCCAGAAGTCTCTCATAGACTCTCATGTAAAATCTATTTTTTTCAAATATCAGAGCTTTCAATACAATCTCTATGGGTTCCGGGAGGGCTTGCACTTACGCGCTTTCGTCATACGTAACATAACCATGAACGTAACTAAGAAAAGAGCGGGTAGCAGCGTCAATCAATTCACGTACTACTGTCAAGATGGCTAGCGTTCAGTGCAACTCGATTGTCTCTTTGAAAGAAGTTCCTTTTTGTCTGCGAACAAATCAAGATAGATTGGCAACGAAACAATTAGGACCTCCCAGACCAAATTTAATAATTCAACAGGTTTCTACTAAAGGGGGAAAGTCCTACACCCGAGGATTTTCCAAAAATTGGTACGAACGAAAAACCTGGCTAGCAGGCTACGATGTAGCTAATGCAGTCTTCTGCTACCCCTGCTTACTCTTTCACCCTGAAGGCGGCACGGCAGACAGCACCGCTTGGACAGCGACTGGTGTAACGGACATGCACCATCTTTCAGAAAAGATTAAGAAACATGAGCTGTCAAAGACCCACATGGATAGCTGTTTGAGATTGTCTGCTTTGGGGAGAGTGAACATTGCCACTCAACTGGATGAGGGATACAGGCTAGCTGTCCGCCGCCACAACGATGAGGTTAGCAAGAACCGCCACATCCTCAGCCGGCTAATCCAGTGTGTAAAGTTTTGCGGAGTGTTTGAGTTAGCTTTGCGAGGCAAAGATGAAACTGAGGGCTCCACCAACCCTGGTATTTTTCTTGGACTTGTCAACTTTGTGGCACAATTAGATGAGGTGTTTTATGGAAATGCATATTGTTTATGCAGTGTTGAGGAATGTGAAAGAACACCCTTGATTATTTTTACTGTGATAACTTATTTTGCTTTTGTAAGCCAACACTTTTGAGATCAGTCAATAAATGCTTCTGGTATTGACTTATATGCTGCCCCTGTCTTCATGTTGTTGCTGGACATATCTTTTTTAAAATGTGTGTAGGTCACCTAAATCATCAGAAAAATTGCCCCCCCTGAGAATTTTTTCAGGAGCCGCCACTGACAGTATGTGCATTCAAATTGCCATCAATAAAATGCAATTGTGTTCGTTGTCCGTAGCTTATGCCTGCCCATACCATAACCCCACCGTCACCATTGGGCACTCTGTTCACAACGTTGACATCAGCAAGCCGCTTGCCTACACGACGCCATACACGCTGCCATCTACCCGATACAGTTGAAACCAGGATTCATCCGTGAAGAGCACACTTCTCCAGTGTGCCAGTGGCCATCGAAGGTGAGCATTTGCCCAGTGAAGTCGGTTACGACGCCGAACTGCAGTCAGATCAAGACCCTGGTGAGGACGATGAGCAGGCAGAAGAGCTTCCCTGAGACGGTTTCTGACAGTTTGTGCAGAAATTCTTTGGTTGTGCAAACCCACAGTTTCAGCAGCTGTTCAGGTGGCTGGTCTCAGACGATTTTGAAGGTGAATAGAAGCCAGATGTGGGCTGGCGTGGTAACACGTGGTCTGCCAAATTCTCTAAAACGATGTTGGAGGCGGCTTATGGTAGAGAAATGAACATTACATTCTCTTGCAACAGCTCTGGTGGACATTCCTACAGTCAGCATGCCAAATGCATGCTCCCTCAAAACTTAAGACATCTGTGGCATTGCGTTATGTGACAATACTGCACATTTTAGAGTGGCCTTTTAATGTCCCCAGCACAAGGTGCACCTGTGTAATGATCATGCTGTTTATTCAGCTTCTTGATATGCCACACCTGTCAAGGAGAAATGCTCACTAACAGGGTTGTAAAGAAATGTGTGCCCAAAATTTGAGAGAAATAAGCTTTTTGTTCGTATGGAACATTTCTAGGATATTTTATACATGGGACCAACACTTTACATGTTGCATTTATATTTGTACATGAACAGGGGGGACCTGATCCTAGATCAGCACTCCTACTCTGAGATGCTTTGGCTGTGTTTAGACAGGCAGCCCAATTCTGATCTTTTTTCACTACTTGTTCTTTTGACCAATCAGATCAGCTCTTTTGCCCATAGTTGGGAAAAAGATCAGAATTGGTCTGCTTGTGTAAACGCAGCCTTTGTGAATACAGGCCCAGGCCGTGCCTGGTATTCCTGTAGCAGTGTGAATTGTGTTTGGTTGCTGTCCCCCCTGAGGTGGTGCTGAAACAGTGTCATACGGGACACTAGTGTACCACAAACCCTGAGCTACCACGCCAAGCTCTCAGTGCTAGACACACACACTCACTCACACACACAAACACACAGAGGCTCCCCAAATCCCCAGAGAAGCCAGATGAAGGGGAGTCTCACCACAATATGATTCCTCACCCCAAACCGCTTGCAGCCATTCACTCACTCCCTTCCTCCCTCCATTTCTCTTTCTCTCTCTCTCTCTCTCTCTCTTTCTCTCTCTCTCTCTGTCTCTCTCTCTCTCTCTCTCTCTCTCTCTCTCTTTCTCTCTCTCTCTCTCTCTCTCTCTCTCTCTCTCCACTCTCTCTCTCTCTCTCTCTCTCTCTCTCTCTCTCTCTCTCTCAATTCAATTCAATTCAATTCAATTCAATTTGCTTTATTGGCATGATGTAACAATGTACTGTACATATTGCCAAAGCTTACTTTGGGTATTTACAATATTAACATAAATAATAATAATAATTTTGAATATTGTCAACGGGACAACAGTAACAACAATAGTCAAGGGTCAAAATAACCATACATTGAACAATAACAATAACATAGAGGACATGTGCAGGTTGGTTGTTCTGTCAGACACTGTCGCTAATTTTATGGCAGGCAGCAATGTTGTGTGCTGCCAACACACAGCTCTCTGTGTGTCCTCCCTTTGAAACCTTGAATAAGGGTTTCAAATTTGGGGAAATGACACTATCTAATTGTTTTTTACATTTTGTCAGGAAATGCAGCTCTGTCTCGTGTTCTGCTGTGCTGTGGTGTAGTGGTTGCACAGCCTTTCCTCTACAGGGAGCCTGTGTCTACCCTTCTCAATGGCAAGGCTGTGCTCACTGAGCCTGTACTTTGTCAAGGTCTCTCTCTCTCTCTCTCTCTCTCTCTCTCTCTCTCTCTCTCTCTCTCTCTCTCTGTCTCTCTCTCTCTCTCTCTCTCTCTCTCTCTCTCTTCAAACGCCCCCTGAGACTTGGTACATATCTGAAAGCTTGTGGCTTTTTATATCCATGCTCTTGTTTCAAACACAGTTTGATTATGCCTTGACTGGCATAGATATAGTCATAACCCTCTCTCTCACATTCTCTTCATTTGCTTGACATTCGGCAGTCCCATTTATAAGCCCTGATAAGGATTCGGAGGGGGATTTGCGGTACCTCAGCTCAATGGTTTTAGGGTTAACACCATTTTGACACACTTTTATGTACAATTAATCTCCCCCTTATCAGTGCGACGCGTGGAATGTCCTGCGGTCTCCATGGACACCAATGGAATTTAATCTGCCCATTGTTTCTTCTGCTCTCTCTCACTGAGGAGGGGTGAGGGGGAGGAGGTGGGGGAGGAGGGGGAGGGTTGTGACTCAGCCCTCCACCGAGGATGATTTGGCAGTTTGGGAAAGGGGACCGCCCCCACACATATCCCAATTCCCACCACACTCACAGATATGCACAATGGCACACACAAATACATGCACACTCACACGTATGCGCATATACACATTCACACAAACACACACACGTACATACACCCTCCTCATTTGTCTGTCAGCCTTGGTGTATTCTCTGGTGATAGAAACCTGCACTTTAGAATAAAGTTGTGTATCTGGTGAGCAGGAGGGTATATATAGAAATAACTGTGTTACCATGGAAAGTCATCCTAAACACATCCATCCACATAGCTGTTACCAGCCAATTACCCACAAACCTCTGTTTTATTTCATCTCGGCGACAACTGCTTCTGCCAGTAGTTTGCCATCACAGGGAACACTTTACTGTAGCCCCCATTATGTATGCATTCATATAGTCTTCATAAAGCCGTTATAATAGATACATACCAGCTACATACAGTATTTGAGTTAAGTTGGCTTCTTTGTGCAGTTATATTAGTTGGTTTGTTTTGTGTGCAGAAGTACACGGTAGGATATTGATTGGTGCCAGGTGTAAGGACCTTGCAGAGTCAACCGTGAATACTCGGGTAAACACAAGTGATTTGAATCAAGTTAGGCTTTTATGGCTGTGATTGGGAAAGAGAGTGGCCAATGTGTATAGCAGTTTTTTGCATGTTAGCTTTGGAATGAGACCTGAAGGAGGGATAATATTTTGTAAAAATCCATAAACTCACTAGACTAACATAATGATAGTGTGACTCCACATTCTACTCACAATCAGTAATTGTCAGTAGCAATATTTTGACAACAGCATTCTCATAGCAAGGCCATGTTAAGAATCAATACTCTTCACACTACATAGCTTTGTTGACTGCGTGAGTCCACATATCCAATATCGCTGTGCAAGAAGAGTGCATGTATGTGTGTGTGTGTGTGTTTGTGTATGTGTGTGTGTGTGTGTGTGTGTGTGTGTGTGTGTGTGTGTGTGTGTGTGTGTGTGTCTGTGTGCGTTTTAAATAAAGGTTAAATACAGCCCAACATTGGGTTAGGAGATGAATGTTGTGTGTGCGTGTGCGTGTGTGTATGCCTGCGTGCCTGTCGGCCTGTGTGTGTGCTTCTGTGTGTGTGTGTGTGTGTGTGTGTGTGTGCGACTAGTAATGTAACCAGGACTGAAGAGGAAGAATTCATAAGGGGTATAGCCTATTCATCTCCTAACCTGATGTTGGGCTGTATTTAACCTTTATTTAACCTGGCCTGATTGGGGAAGATACAGTACGTGGTGGCAGTTGGGATGCAATAGTGCAGCCTGCAATGTGTGTGAGAGTGCATATGTGTGTGACTGCTTTTGCCCACGTACGTGTGTGCCCGTGTGTTTCTAAGCGACTGCGCTCTCCCCACCCCTGCAGTGTTTGGATAATGGCAACCAGTGCTATCTGTGTCCTGCCTGCACGGCGTTTCCAACCGGTGCCCTAATCACTCCATTTGTTTTGCCTTGCCGGGCCCCTGCATTTTCCCCCGCTCTCTCTCCACTCCCACTTTTATCAGCAGCTGCTAGTAGCAGACGGCACATTTATTTGCGTCAGTTCTGCCCCACCCGCTTCTCTTCTCCTCAGCCTCCTCCTCCACGACAACAAAAGCATAAGAAAGCCTGGCAACGGGTAGAGAGAAAGAAACTATGATAAGTTTATGAAAATCCAAAGTGTGGGTGTAATGCCGAGGCTAGGTCCCCGAAGAGACAGTCATTATGAGGACGTTGTGTGTCATCCTGACATTGTGGGGACTTATGTGCATTATCAGGACGTTGTGTGCAGAGCTGACATTAATAATACATGTATTTTATATAGCGCTTTTCATTACAAACAAGAATCTCAAAGTCTCTTTGAAAACCAAAACAAATGTAGGGATCTGGGAGTTCATGGTTGATGGTCTTTTACAGCTTCAGATGTCTAGGCAGTTCAAAAAACATTGTGGGTACTATACATGCATTATGAGGTTGTTGTGTGTGGAGCTGACATTGTGGGTACTTTCATGCATTACGAGAACATTTTGAGCAGAACTGACATACCTTGTGAATCGTGGGGACGTCCTGTTGTCTCAGTGGAGGGAACTCTAACTAATGGAGCTCCAGGATTGTGTCTTCATAAACCACCATCCCTCTGAGAGAAACTGTAAAATTATACACACCAGTTAGAATTAATGCTATTTTCGTGTCTTTTCTCTTCTAAGAGGGAAAAGAAACAACTCATAGATGGATGCAGATTAATTATGTATAACCAACAGGCAAATCATTCAACTTTGATTTCTCGGCGCAAGGACAAAGCACAATGTATGAGCAAAAGCACCACGGTCAAGCAACGTGTTTTCTCTTTCTCGCTGATACACAAGTTTAGTATAGATTTTGAATATGTTGAAATTGTTGAATATGTTGAGTTGTGTACACCTGAACTTAAAGCTGTTTGATGTAGTACAATGTAATGCACTCATAGTACTGTTTGGCATACTCTATATACACTACATGACCGAAAGTATGTGGACACATGCTCATCGAACATCTCACAGTTGACCGGGGCAGCTCTAGCAGGGCAGACATTTGACGAACTGACTTGTTGGAAAGGTGGCATCCTATGACGGTGCCACGTTAAAAATAACTTTGCTCTTCAGTAAGGCCATTCTACTGGCAATGTTTGTCTATAGAGATTGCATGGTCGTGTGCTCAATTTTATACACCTGTCAGCAATGGGTGTGGCTGAAATAGCCGAATCCACTAATTTGAAGGGGTGTCCACATACTTGTGTATATATAGTGTATTTCGGAAAAGAATATGCTACTATGTCCCACAGAGTTTTGAGTCCAAGTCCCCAAGCTATTGGCATCATACCAGTGAGGCTGGTGGGAGGAGCTATAGGAGGACGGACTCGTTATAATGGCTGGAATGGTATAAATGGAACGATAGCAAACACATTAAACGTGGAAACCACGATTGACTCTGTTCCATTTATTCCATTCCAGCCATTACAATGAGCCTGTCCTCCTATAGCTCCTCCCACCAGCCTCTAATGCATCATACTTATATAACCCTGTCATTGAGAGGGCTTGTGGATATTTGCCTGATGTTTATTCATGGAAAACTTAAGACTGGATCGCTACTGTATGTCCTATATACTTTCCTGTATTTTCATCAACAAAGGTCATGCTAGCTACATGGGAATTCCACAATTCTATCTTATACAGAAGTGAACCTCAAACTTTTGCTTTAACTTCAACTCGTGTTGGTTCAACAGGCTATTGATTCTTATCCAAACTTAATTTGTTTTTGAAACCCCCAAAAAAGAGTCCCTTGTGTGCTGTATCATCACTTGGACTGCTAGGGTCAGGGGCTATTCAGGGTCAAAGGTCAAACAGTGAATAGGAACAGGTGACCCCTGAACACCATCAGGCCTAGCATTTAACCTCTAGATTTATGACTTTTAATTATCCTAATGTGAACCTAAGGGAGTAGAGTTAGTTGCCCCTAGAGGTGGATCTTGGTTCAGTTTTACATTTTCACCAGCAATGGTTAAGGTTAGGATTGGGGGAGGATGCTGATCCCAGATCTTTACCTAGAGGGTGAACCTAAGAGAAGCTAAGCTGCCCATGATAGAGTACTAATGACACTAGCAGACATTGAGGAACGTTTGAATACACCCAGATCCCGCCCACATCCTGCCCGCTGTCTAATTCACTAACTTCATTGGCTAGTAGGTCAACCCACAGCTTTGATAGGTCAATCCATGTCACGATCGTTTATAGACGAGACGGACCAAGGCGCAGCGTGAATAAACACAACGACAAAACAATAAACAAACGATACGTGAAGTCCAAGGCAGCACAACACAACATACCTTTACACAGAACAAGATCCCACAACCCACTAGTGCCAATAGGCTGCCTAAGTATGGTTCCCAATCAGAGACAACGAGCTACAGCTGCCTCTGATTGGGAACCACCCCGGCCAACATAGATCTACACATACTAGATCTAACATAGAAAAATAACATAGCAAAACACAACACAGAAATTACACACCCTGACTCAACAAATACGAGTCCCTTGAGTCAGGGCGTGACAGTACCCCCAAATGTGCGGACTCTGACCGCGCCACATAAACATAACAGGGTAGGGGCCGGGTGGCACCGGTGGAGCGGACTGCTCTGGCTCCGGAGTGGAGCCGCTGACCGGAGCTGGACTGGACCCCGTTGGAGCGGATTGCTCTGGCTCCGGAGTGGAGCAGCTGACCGGAGCTGAACTGGGCACCGGTGGAGCGGACTGCTCTGGCTCCGGAGTGGATCCGCTGACCGGAGCTGGACTAGACCCCGGTGGAGCGGATTGCTCTTGCTCCAGAGTGGAGCAGCTAACCGGAGCTGGATCAGGCACCGGTGGAGCGGACTGCTCTGGCTCCGGAGTGGAGCAGCTGACCGGTGCCGGACCAGGCACCGGTGGAACAGGAACAGGCCGGGCTGGGCTGGCGACGCACACCACTGGCTTGGTGCGAGGGACAGGAACAGGCCGGACCGTACTGGGAACACACACCACTGGCTTAGTGCGGGAAGCAGGAATGGGTCGGGCCGTACTGGGAACACGCACCACTGGCTTAGTGCTGGGAGCAGGAACGGGCCGGACCGGACTGGCGACACGCACCACTTGCTTGGTGCGAGGAGCGGGACTGGGTTCCTTTATAAACCCCCGCTCCTTCTGCTGCCTAACCAGCTCCTCTCGCCGTGCCTCTACACTCTCCTTCTCCCTTATAGCCTCCTCTAGCGCCTCCCTCTGATCGAATCACTCCTGCTCCCTCTGAACCAATAGCCCCCGTAACCTGGTGGCCTCCTCTCCTAACCTGCAGATCCTGCCTGTCGCTGCCTCCTGCTGCCTCGTCGTCCACACCGTGTGCACCCCAAAAAAATGTTTCTTGGGGTTGCCTCTCGGGTCTTCGTCGTCGGCACTCCTCTTCCCGTGAGGACTCCTCCGGGAGCCCCCACGAGTTAGGGAACAGACACTCGTCGTCGTCGTCATCCTCCGACTCCTCAGTGTAGTACTGTTCCCACTCCTCTTCCCAAGGTCGTAGGGACCCAATCCGAAACCCAACCGGGTGCAGTGGTCGGGGCTCTTCTCTATCACTCCCCGACCACCCCTTTAGCCCCCCCAAAAAAAATTATTGGGGCTGCTTCT
The DNA here is from genome assembly GCF_020615455.1 of Coregonus clupeaformis. Classification (NCBI taxonomy): domain Eukaryota; kingdom Metazoa; phylum Chordata; class Actinopteri; order Salmoniformes; family Salmonidae; genus Coregonus; species Coregonus clupeaformis. Next base: position 164,873 of record NW_025533951.1, on the reverse strand, counting down.
CGGGCCTCCTCCTCGGCCGGCTTCCGTGTTGCCGTCGTTCCTCTCCTGCCTGGGCATTTACCTTCGCCCATGGCCCTTTCCCCGCAAAATATCTCCTCCCATGACCACAATTTGCCCACCTGTGACATCGCTATTCGCTCTTCCTGGGCACACTGCTTGGTCCTCGTTTGGTGGGATCTTCTGTCACAATCGTTTATAGATGAGACGGACCAAGGCGCAGCGTGATATGCATACATGTTTATTAACGAATAAACACAACGACAAAACAATAAAGAAACGATACGTGAAGTCCAAGGTAGCACAACACAACACACCAAACCTTTACACGGAACAAGATCCCACAACCCACTAGTGCCAATAGGCTGCCTAAGTATGGTCCCCAATCAGAGACAACGAGCTACAGCTGCCTCTGATTGGGAACCACCCCGGCCAACATAGATCTACACATACTAGATCTAACATAGAAAAACACAACACAGAAATTACACACCCTGACTCAACAAATACGAGTCCCTTGAGTCAGGGCGTGACAATCCAATACATTTTGGAAATTGAATCAACAGCAACAAAAAGTGACTAGCTTCTAAATGACTTCCATCTATGCATATCCGAGAGCCGAAAGGATATTTTGAAGGTGGATGGATATTTTATTTTCTTGGCTATGGTTATTTATGTCCAGGCAGCTCACCCTCCCTGAGGAGCAATAGGTCTGCCGCTCCTCGCCACTTCCCATCGCCTTAATTACACCAATTCCAAATTAATTGGACTCACAATTTATAGTTTATTATTGCGCGGTAAGGAAAGCAGCACCTATAAAAACGTTTGGCTCCGAGTTGTCATATTAATTGGAGAGCCGTGGGCCAGAAGTTATCTGTGTTCCCTTAATGAAGTAATTAGATAAATTAAGCAATCGCACCGAGGGGTTCGTGCTGATTGCTGTTTTGACTTTGCCTGCTGGACATGAAGTTCGTCCCAAATGGCATCCTATTTCCTACATAGTGCACTACTTTTGACCAGAGCCCTATGGGCCCTGGCCAAAAGTAGTACACTATATAGGGAATAGGGTGCCATTTGGGATGCTTTCATCCTTGGTGCTGGTCCTGAGACTCTTTATCATCAATGTCCGGTGGCATTTAGTGGCACTGTGGGCATTACTACTCCACCTTGTAAACATATGAGTGAAGAACGAGTGTGTGTCCCAAATGGCACCCTATTCCTATATAGTGTACTATAGGCCAAAGTGCTCTGCTCAAAACTATAGGGAATAGGGTGCCATTTGGAACTTAGTCAAACCGACTGTTGTCTCGTAGAACACTGAGTAGTTTACGAGGCATCGAGGCGTTTGTTTACTGAAGATAATAGAGGTCATATGAGGTTTAAATGAGAGGGGATTCTGATGATTGCCAGCTGGAAGACCTTGCCATGGCTGTACAGTAATTCAAGGCAGCCCACTCCAAGTTACGAGTTGTCTATTCTCATTGGGACATAGAAGTGGACATTATTGCGCGTATCATCCCAATTGTCATGTCCGTACGACCTCGCTGTCAAAGTGGCAAGGGTAGCTCAGATCAACCACACATAAACAAACACCCACTCACACAAACACACACACGTACTGTAGGTACACAATTCTCAGACACAAGGGGGCAGTAGCCATCCTAATAATGAGGACGATCCTTGCTAATTGTGTCGTTATTTTTACACTAGCAGCTGGTCAGACGGCACACACACACACACACACCACACACACCACACACACGCTGGCCTTTCACGTTGTCTTCACACTCTGTCCACGTCTGGGGATAATAATGGCCAAGTGTTCATTTTAAAGGACAGGCGTCGACGTGGGATATTTTGCTTTGGCACCGCCGCCACCATTGCTCCTTGAGACACAATCACTGTCGATAGATTAGAGCAAGAGGTACATTGTATCCCTGTATGCTTTATCAAGAGATGTTTAGTGTTCAAGCTTGTGTTGTTGTTGTTCTTATGCAACTGAAATGTACCATGGCGATGAGTACAAAAGGTGTACAGAACAGGGTGGAGAAATATGTCAATGCTAATAGAGTTTCTTCGTCTGGGTTGTAGGAAAACAGGTGGTACTGTTCGAAATAGCAGTTGTACGTTTTTAAAAAAGATTAAGGACGTGGAATTAGACTCATGGTATGTGTCATTCAGATCAGTGAAACTCTTAGGAATTCAAACTCTCTTTCTCTCTCTCTCTCTCTCTCTCTCTCTCTCTCTCTCTCTCTCTCTCTCTCTCTCTCTCTCTCTCTCTCTCCCTCTCAGTGGAAAGGTTGAGGCATTAAGTGCTGACAACAGCTGACATTTATCATGACGCTTGTCTATTATCTGGGCTAGCTAATAATGCATTTCTTGCTCTTCATATGCACATATGAGAGGGAGGAAAAACAGAGAACGGCATAGAAATGTCAGCAATCTGGCTAGGACACACACACAGGCTGTTTGAGAGATTACTAGTGGCTAATGTGTTAGATGGAGGTAAACATTATCAGTGCTGACATTGTCCAATAAGAACATTGATTTTTCTGTTGCATTCTCATATCACTTTTACAACAGCAATAGCATGTACAGTGAGGGAAAAAAAGTATTTGATCCCCTGCTGATTTTGTACGTTTGCCCACTGACAAAGACATGATCAGTCTATAATTTTAATGGTAGGTTTATTTGAACAGTGAAAGACAGAATAACAACAAAAAAATCCAGAAACACGCATGTCAAAAATGTTATAAATTGATTTGCATTTTAATGAGGGAAATAAGTATTTGACCCTCTGCAAAACATGACTTAGTACTTGGTGGCAAAACCCTTGTTGGCAATCACAGAGGTCAGACGTTTCTTGTAGTTGGCCACCAGGTTTGCACACATCTCAGGAGGGATTTTGTCCCACTCCTCTTGCAGATCTTCTCCAAGTCATTAAGGTTTCGAGGCTGACGCTTTGGCAACCTCGAACCTTCAGCTCCCTCCACAGATGTTCTAGGGATTAAGGTCTGGAGACTGGCTAGGCCACCCAGGACCTTAATGTGCTTCTTCTTGAGCCACTCCTTTGTTGCCTTGGCCGTGTGTTTTGGGTCATTGTCATGCTGGAATACCCATCCACAACCCATTTTCAATGCCCTGGCTGAGGGAAGGAGGTTCTCACCCAAGATTTGACGGTACATGGCCCCGTCCATCATCCCTTTGATGCGGTGAAGTTGTCCTGTCCCCTTAGCAGAAAAACACCCCCCAAACATAATGTTTCCACCTCCATGTTTGACTTGGGGTCATAGGCAGCATTCCTCCTCCTCCAAACACGGCGAGTTGAGTTGATGCCAAAGAGCTCGATTTTGGTCTCATCTGACCACAACACTTTCACCCAGTTCTCCTCTGAATCATTCAGATTTTCATTGGCAAACTTCAGACTGGCCTTTATATGTGCTTTCTTGAGCAGGGGGACCTTGCGGGGGCTGCAGGAATTCAGTCCTTCACGGCGTAGTGTATTACCAATTGTTTTCTTGGTGACTATGGTCCCAGCTGCCTTCAGATCTTGGCAAGATCCTCCCGTGTAGTTCTGGGGCTGATTCCTCACCGTTCTCATGATCATTGCAACTCCACGAGGTGAGATCTTGCATGGAGCCCCAGGCCGAGGCAGATTGACAGTTATTTTGTGTTTCTTCCTTTTGCGAATAATCACACCAACTGTTGTCACCTTCTCACCAAGCTGCTTGGCGATGGTCTTGTAGCCCATTCCAGCCTTGTGTAGATCTACAATCTTGTCCCTGACATCCTTGGAGAGCTCTTTGGTCTTGGCCATGGTGGAGAGTTTGGAATCTGATTGATTGATTGCTTCTGTGGACAGGTGTCTTTTATACAGGTAACAAGCTGAGATTAGGAGCATTCCCTTTAAGAGTGTGCTCCTAATCTCAGCTCGTTACCTGTATAAAAGACACCTGGGAGACAGAAATCTTTCTGATTGAGAGGGGGTCAAATACTTATTTCCCTCATTAAAATGCAAATCAATTTATAAAAATTTTTACATGCTTTTTTCTGGATTTTTTTGTTGTTATTCTGTCTCTCACTGTTCAAATAAACCTACCATTAAAATGATAGACTGATAATTTCTTTGTCACTGGGCAAACGTACAAAATCAGCAGGGGATCAAATACTTTTTTCCCTCACTGTAGCATTGTCTCTATAGAAAGTGGGTTTGCTTCACCGCGCCACATGAGAGAGCCGTTCAGTGAGAGAGAGAGAGAGAGAGAGAGAGAGAGATTGAGAGAGTGAGAATACGGATAGATGGACGACGAATCATCCCAAAGAAATATCTCTGTGCTAAAAATAGCCGCCTCATCCCTCACGCTGTAGTCAAACAGGCAGAGCGACTGATGTCCCAACAGCAATCAACGAGCCGCTATTTTACGGTGAACGGGTTTAAATGTGTCGTTCCTCTTGAAACAGTGGCTTTTAAATGGGGCGAGTGTCGACTGGGCGAGCGAGGGGGACTGTGGAACGGTACAGATAGATTAAAAGAAACAACTCCGCTGTCCATTTTCATAATTGTAACCTCCATGCCAAGACCGACTGCTTGGCTCGGATAGAGGGAGAGAGAGGAGGGAGAGAGTAGAGATGAGGAGTGAGAAGAGCAATCAAACTCCACTGGAAATGCCCCCTAGCATTCTTTTGTTCTTTAGTAACAGGGGGTTGGGAAATGCACTCCTATAGATATTTGACCCTTTGACTGAAAAGTATCGGTTGGGGTTTTGAAGAGGTTTTAAATTTGTTTTGAGGTGAGCTAACCACCTACCTCCGAGATCTAGCAGATCTGTGTTCCATAGATCTAAGTCCCTGAGTTCAAAGGAGACCCTCTAAGCAGTGTGGAAGGAAAAACAATCTAACCAGTTGATCCACTGGAGGGCTGATCAGTTGCAGAACAGATCAGTGCAGCTGAGGATTGTGGGTAGTGGGTAGTTGTCCTCTACCCCTGGGACCTTTGTTTTCCCCTCTCTCCTCTTCTCTCTTTTTCTGTCATTGTTTTCTGTCACTCACGCCAGTGTAAACAAGATAATCCAATATCCAGGAGTCTAATTAGATCACTCACTCTCTCTGTCACACACACACACCACATTCTCCCCTGCTCAGTCCAAAGGCAGTAGCTCCTGTCCGGCCTAGTTTTATGGATTGTTTATATTGTTTTCAATTACCTCAGCGTGTCCCTTGTTGAGCTCAGTAAAGTTTAATATAGTGGGAATTATTCTCCTGGTGCCCATCTCCTTTACCCCTCTTCCTTCTCACTTCATTCAGCTATTACCACCTTCCAACGTAAATAAATCAAGTTGAGAAGTCGTATAATGATAATGACGTGGAAGGAGGAAGTGGAGGGGGCCGTTGGTCCTTGACTTTCAGCAGCGGTGACATCGTGAACTAGCCACACGTAAACTCTGTAGTAAACACGTGAAATGGCGGGCTAAAGAGGACAGTAAAACTATCTATATGGTGTCTGTGGAAGCAGTGGTGTCTGTGTGGAATAGAATGCTATGTGTGCATGCGTTCATGTTCAAAACTGCATGAACAGACAGGAGATGTGTTGCATGCTATACAATAGCTTCCCCACTGTGCTTAGAAACAGGTGGAGGAGATAGTTAGTCAAGCTCATTAGCGTTAGCTTAGCGCCAAACCCTTAGGCTAGATATATCCTTCAGTAGACTCTGTTAGTCATTGGTGTATACAGGCCTGTGGTGTGTACCAGAACCATACACAGAGATATGTAATTTCATGGGGCGCCATACTGGCCATATTGGCGTCAATAGCTATAGTTAGAAAGATATTGGCTAAGTCCAAAATGGCACCCTAGGGCTCTGGTAAAAAGTAATGCACTAAATAGGAAAATGTGGTGTCATATGGGATTCAGCCATTGTCGTGGGACATTTGGAGCCAACATGAGAGACAGTTTTCCAAAAGTACCTGTATGTCTATGGATAGGCTATGTAGCTGTGCACCAGTAATGATGAACTGTAGCCCTAATGGCCACACTGTACATTTCCTCCCCACAGCTCTTATGTGGAGCCGTCTCGTGGCTCCAATTAGTGTTTTTTCAGTTGGGCCAACACAATAGATATGGGCCCAGATTGCAAATTGATTCCAGTGTGGGTGATATGAATAGCAACATTCACCACAGTGTCTTTCTTTTCTCAATGCCTTTAAGAGAGATCTACTTAGTGAATGGTTACAAAACCCATACACTATTTCCTATGCATTATGATGGGTGGTACGTGACTCAGTAGTTAGTCAAGTGTCTTCAACAGGTTATTTGAATCCAAAGCTCTGGAAAGCCTTTGAAAAACAACATACAATGAGTACCCGCAACATTGCATTGTCTCCTTGACAACCGTGCAGGGATTGGATCTATTTTCTGTGGCGTTGCTCGGTTCTCTGCTGAGAGGAGCGCTGCTATGATTTGCAGTTTTGTTTACACTGCAGCACAGTCTAAGATTTGGCTTTTCCCTCAATGGCTCTGTGGATCCCTAATAAATATGATAATACATCTCAGGCTGAAAGCTAGGTGACCTAGCAATATCAGGGGGTAGAGGTTAGAGAGGCTTACACAGGCCGGCTAGGGGAGTGGGCACACACAGAAATGGTCATGTACGCATAAACACACGCATGCACGCACAACTTTGGGTCCGCTATATAAATATAATGTATTATTATTTATTACACACACACTACCAACCATCATGAGTCATTCTACACACTTGCCATCCACTTGTTGACACGAGAGCTAAAGCAATGCAAGGAGCTTTCTGACATTTAAAAAAGACTCAAGAGAAACAGGCACACTCTCAGTCGTTTGCACACTGTTTGTTTATTGGCTTAGTCCTTTGTTGCAGTCTTTTGTTTACCATTTAGAGGACTTAATTACGGCGCCACGTGTGTATTTGTGTGTGTGTGTGTGTGTGTGTGTTTGTATGCAGAACCACAGGTTTCCCAGGAAATAAGCGTCTTAGTTGGCAGCGTGACTCAGTTTGTTGAGGTGGAGCGCGTGTGTGTTTTTCGAACTCAGGAGAAAGTCTCAATGCCCATCCTGATTAGCCAAAGTGTATGTATGTGTTCCTGCACATGCATGTGTGTGTGTGTGCGCGTGTTTGTTTGTGTGTGTGTGTGCAGAGGAGTGTATCTCCCCACCCCAGTCCTTCCCCCCGAATTAGTCATCCCGTCACCTAGGGAACAGCGACTAAGCTCATCTTCATTGTGATTCAGGAACTGGGTCCTTAGTGCATTACAGTCAGACACTATTTGGGCCCGCTTTGTCTCAGGGAGGGAGGGACGGAGGAAGGGAGGGAGGGAGGGAGGGAGAGAGAGAGAGAGAGAGAGAGAGAGAGAGAGAGAGAGAGAGAGAGAGAGAGAGAGAGAGAGAGAGAGAGAGAGAGAGAGAGAGAGCTGATATAGCACAACAGTCACTATAGCTACAGCTCTATAAACTACAGGGACGGAGCCATGGATGGTGCGGTTCAAAGAGTCTAAGTCCAGCCCCTTACCTTATTCAACTCCCAGACTATTCAATCTGACGGAGTACGAAGAAATGGAATAAAAGAGAAGTGAGATGTGTAGGAGGAAAAGAGAGGAGAGGAAGATGATGACATACAATCTCTAGTGCAGTGTAGCTGAAGAGGATTGGCCTCTGGGCTGGTGGCTCTCCTGACTCTAGTGTTTGTGTGTGTGTGTGTGTGTGTGTGTGTGTGTGTGTGTGTGTGTGTGTGTGTGTGTGTGTGTGTGCGTGTGCGTGGGTGCAGGGCCTGCAGTTATTTCATTTACAGTATAAGAGATGTTGGACAGCTAGATTGATAGCAAAAAGACTGAGATATACATACAATTTTTTATTTAAATACTAGAATGGACATGAGCCTTCTTACGATGGATAAAGGTCAGTCCTTTAGAATGGTGGAATAAAGGGTTATTTCAAACGCTAGTTTATATATCCCAACATATTTTTTGTTGCTTTTAGTTGTCATCGGCGTCCAAATATGAGGCTTGATGTTATTATTAAGCCAAGTAAATAAAGATAAGAGAATCACCCTAGCGGGCATTTGTCCTTGGTCATTCGGAAAGTATTCAGACCCCTCGACTTTTTCCACATTTTGTTACGTTACAGCTTTATTCTAAAATTGATTAAATATTTATTTCCCCTCATCAATCTACACACAATATCCCATAATGACAAAGCAAAAACAGGTTTTTATGAATTTGTGCATATGTATAAAAATTAATAAATATGAAATATCAAATTTACATAAATATTCAGACAGTACTTTGTTGAAGCACCTTTGGCAGCGATTACAGCCTCGAGTCTTCTTGGGTATGACGCTACAAGCTTGGCACACCTGTATTTGGGAGTTTCTCCCATTCTTCTGGGCAGATCCTCTCAAGCTCTGTCAGGTTGGATGAGGAGCGTCACTGCACAGCTATTTTCAGGTCTCTCCAGAGATGTTTGATCGGGTTCAAGTCCGGGCTCTGGCTGGTCCCGAAGCCACTCCTGTGTTGTCTTGGCTGTGTGCTTAGGGTCGTTGTCCTGTTGGAAGGTACACCTTCACCCCAGTCTGATGTCCTGAGCGCTCTGGAGCAGGTTTTCATCAAGGATCTCTCTGTACTTTGCTCCGTTCATCTTCCCCTCGATCCTGACTAATCTCCCAGTCCCTGCCGCTGAAAAACATCCCCACAGCATGATGCTGCCACCATCATGCTTCACCGTAGGGATGGTGCCAGGTTTCCTCCAGATGTGACACTTGGCATTCAGGCCAAAGACTTCAATCTTGGTTTCATTAGACCAGGGAATCTTGTTTCTCATGGTCTAAGAGTCCTTTAGGTTTGGCAAACTCCAATTGGGGCTTTTATTGAGGAATGGCTTCCATCTGGACACTCTACCATAAAGGTCTGATTGGTGGAGTGCTGCAGAGGTGGTTGTCCTTCTGGAAGGTTCTCCCATCTCCACAGAGGAACTCTGGTGCTTTTTCGGAGGCCCTTCTCCCCGATTGCACAGTTTGGCCGGGCGGCCAGCTCTAGGAAGAGTCTTGGTAGTTCCAAACTTCTTCCATTTAAAAATGGTAGAGGCCACTGTGTTCTTGGGGACCTTCAATGCTGCAGAAATGTTTTGGTACCCTTCCCCAGATCTGTCCCTCGACAAAATCCTGACTCATAGCTCAATGGACAATTCCTTTGACCTCATGGCTTGGTTTTTGCTCTGACATGCACTGTCAACTGTGGGACCTTATATAGACAGGTGTGTGCCTTTCCAAATCATGTCCAATCAATTGAATGTACCACAGGTGTACTCCAATCCAGTTGTAGAAACATCTCAAGGATGATCAATGGAAGCAGGATGCACCTGAGCTCAATTCCGAGTCTCATAGCAAAGGGTCTGAATACTTATGTAAATAAGGTATTTCTGTTGTGTTTTTTATTGTAAATTTGCAAAAAATTCAAAAAAACATGTTTTCACTTCGTCATTATGGGGTATTGTTTGTAGATTGATGAGGAAAAAAAAGTATTTAATCAATTTCAGATTAAGGCTGTAAAGTAACAAAATGTGGAAATGCACTGTAGGTGCAGAATCTATATTTCATAGAGCTAACGTCATCCTTTTATGGAGATGGAATTTTACAGAAGCGGTGTAGGTATTCCACCGAGCAACAGCAACTACACTGAACAAAAATATAAATGTGACATGCAACAATTTCAAATATTTGATAGAGTTACAGTTCATATAAGGAAATCAGTCAATTGAAATAAATTCATTAGGCCCTAATCTATGGATTTCACATGACTGGGAATACAGTTAACAGATACCTTTAAAAAAAGGTAGGGGCGTGGAACAGAAAACCAGTCAGTATCTGGTGTGACCACCATTTGCCTCAAGCAGTGTGACACATCTCCTTCGCATGGAGTTGATCAGGCTGTTGATGTTGTGGAATGTTGTCCCACTCCTGTTCAATGGCTGTGCGAAGTTGCTGGATGTTAGCGGGAACTGGAACATACTGTTGTACATGTCGATCCAGAGCATCCCAAACATGCTCAATGGGTGACATGTCCGAGTGTGCATGCCATGGAAGAACTGAGACATTTTCAGCTTCCAGGAATTGTGTACATGGGGCCGTGCATTATCATGCTAAAACATGAGGTGATGGCTACAGATGAATGGCACGACAATGGGCTTCAGGATCTCATCACAGTGTCTTAAATACAATTGTGTTCGTTGTCCATAAACCCACTGCCACTATGGGGCACTCTGTTCACAACGTTGACATCAGCAAACCGCTAGCCCACAACACACCATACACGCTGTCTGCCATCTGCCCATTACAGTTTAAAGAGCACACTTCTCCAGCGTGCCAGTGGCAATCGAAGGTGAACATTTGCCCACTGAAGTCAGTTACGACGCCAAACTGCAGTCAGGTCAAGACCCTGGTGAGGACGACGAGCAAGCAGATGAGCTTCCCTGAGACGGTTTCTGAAAGTTTGTGCAGAAATTCTTCAGTTGTGCAAACCCACAGTTTCATCAGCTGTCCGGGTGGCTGGTCTCAGATGTATGTGAAGAAGCCAGATGTGGAGGTCCTGGGCTGGCATGCTTACATGTGGTCTGCAGTAGTGAGGCTGGTTGTACGTACTGCTACATTCTCTAAAACAATGTTGGAGGCTGCTTATGGTAGAGAATTTAACATTCAATTATCTGGCAACAGCTCAATAAATGGCCATAAATGGCCACTCTCCCTCAAAACATGAGACATCTGTGGCATTGTATTGTGTGACAACTGCACATTTTAGAGTGGCCTTTTATTGCCCCCAGCACAAGGTGCACCTTTATATTGATCATGCTGTTTAATCAGCTTCTTGATATGCCACACCTGTCAGGTGGATGGATTATCTTGGCAAAGGAGAAATGCTCACTTACAGGGATGTAAAGAAATTTGTGCACAAAATTTGAGATTAATACGTTTTTTGTGAATATGGAACATTTCTGGGATCTTTTATTTCAGCTCATGAAACATGGGACCAACACTTGTTACGTTTATATTTTGTTCAGTATAATTCACATGTGAATGTGAACCTAACGCAATCTTGACCGAATGGCGATGGCTGAGGCGGAGCCTAACTCCTGCACCTTAATCCCCCTTAACTCTTAACACCTCCACCTCTCTGCTCACCAGCCTATCGTTTACAAGGATACCAGAGGGAGTCGACACCACATTACTTAAACAAACACTAGCTGCCATCTCTCCAGGGTGGAGGCCCATGAGTCTTGCATCTCTCCCCTTCTTAAAGGGTGGGTAAATGGGGGAGAGAGGGGCAGAGGGGTGGGGCTGTGGTGCTATGGCTGCACTTAGCAGGTTGTATGTTGTATACTGTACCATCCCCGCTTGAGTGTTCTCCCCATTCGTGTTGACAGGGAGATTTATCAGGGATTCTGAGATTGTGTGTGTGTGTTTACAGGCTAGGGACAGACCCCCTGTCACTAACCCCCTGGACCCACGCTCCCAGCCCACTCTTCAACAAGTAAACGTCTGGTAGAAGGCCTTTTAATAGAACAGAGTGTTTCCGTTTGGGGTGACATAACTCAACGTCACCCTCTCCTCCCCCCTACCTCTCTCCCTCCTGCTTTCTTTCCTCACTTCCTGCCTCATCCCTCCATCCCCGAGACTCTGAATCCTGCTTTAGCCCACCACCTTGGCTGGCAGGAAGTCCATTAATTGTTCCAGAGATCGAGGGAGAGGAGGTGTGCAATTTATCTGCCCCCCTTGCAGGGCTAGGGACTGGAGGCCGGGTGGGGTGGAGGAGGCAGGGTGTTAAGGCTGGCTGACAAGGGGAAAAGAGAGACAGATCCTGGGTTACTTGGCTGGGCACTGCCCCCCTGTGTGGAGAGGCTCCATTGAGCTTCCATAAAACGTAATGAGTGCTGATTTAATCAGGAGTGCTGTAGGGATGGGCATTTGACATTTTTATCTGTTTGAGTACTCACATCTTTTTTTTTCAAGTACTCGAATAAAAAAATAATATATATTTTTTAACACAAGGCCCGCACTGGAATAAAATATGTGAGCGTTTATCTATATGCCAACAGATCGCAACAATGCCTAATTTATCATAACCATTACAGATAACAAATCCTAATTGCTAAATTGCCCCACAAATATTCAGTCAATAAAAAAGCAAGTGCCATTAAAGATTAATTTGAAACCGTAATATCAACTGGTTATATTATATAGTAGAACGCAATCTTCAACAAGGCAGTAACCTCAGCAGTGGCGCTTGTATAGAAGACTATGGCTGTGCAATGGCATAGCCTTGTTTTGTTAATTTAGCAGACAAGACGCTTTCATTTCACGAGCCCTTGTAACAGTCAAGACACACCTATTTTATAGTTTTTTTAAAAACATGATGTAATAACAGAATAAAATGTAACTTAATATTTTTCCAAATGAAAAAAGTTGCTAGTCTGAAGTGATGTGCATCTCGTGCCTAGAACAGTTAATCTCAAAGAGTGATCATTTGAAACGTGGCTCAATTTGGCGAGTTGAAATACAATTTGCTCAGGGTTACAAACCAAAATTGGTCTTCTTCTCCATATACAGATGTTCAATTTTGTTTATTCTGCCAGTTTTCTTTTTTTATTGTTTTTTTTATGATGAACAATTACACATTGAACACTGTAAAGTGAAGAATTACAGCAATGACATCTGTTTGGTGAGTAGCCATATGCTTAATGATTCTGATGAAAATACGCTTTTTGTCTTTATCAAACTAATGTTTTTTTTGTGCATATTTTCAGTGTGGAACCTGTCTATGTTTAGGGGGAGGTTATAGCTTAGGCTAACCAATTCTAAATGGCACTAGCACTTAGCAAAGTAGCTTAAGCGGAAACTGCAGCTCGTTGTTGGAACACATTTCTTCCTACTTCAATCAACCAGTCCATTTTGAATTTGTGATAAACTGTCGTGATTTGGCAATGAATGTAGCTTTTGTATCCCATCAATTAGATACACTTTTATAGTCATTCATTTACATAGGCCCAACAGGAGCTTGTGTGTGCACTCAGAACGAGTGTGTGGAGGAAGCGGTTGGAACGCAATTGAGCGAATGAGACACAGAGAGGAAAGGGGAATTTAGGGAGAAAAACAGTGTGATGTTTGGCTTGGTTTCTTTTTGTTGAGCGCCGCAAATGCACATGGTACAGATGGAACACTAGAGTCTAAGCAAATGGACGTTGTCTTCAAGACAAAACTTCACTTGGCCGTTCGGGCAGCCACAAAGAACATTCCATCAAATAGTTTTACAGTATTTGAAAAAAATTGATCTCTGCTTAAAGATCAAGCTTTGACGTCCGTTCTAGTACTCAAGCGATTAGTCATTCCCATCCCTAGAGTGCTGGTCCTCCCTCTTATTCTTAATGCTTAAAAGGCATAGTTGATCCTAGATCAGCATTGCTACCCTGAGATGCTTTGTGAATATGTGCCTGCACACATTAGTTGCTTAAGCTTGATCACAATAAGAGTTCCAATGAGTTATCACCTTCCATGCTTAGGTTTTGAAAGCAGTGATACAAAAGCATGCTCTTATGCGTTCAGTACTGTACTGAGTAGGCTACTGTGGTATTGATATAGCGTACGTGAGAATACCCACAATGTAGATTCCCAACTGCATGCAGGGAAGGGATCCTTCATCAAATTAGAATTGAGGTGATTATCAGAGCCTGAGTAAAAGGACAAAATCAATAGTTATCCATCTGTCTCTCTCTCTCCTACCTCCCACCCACACACACTCGCTTCTTTAAATAATTGTAGTTATTCGTTTTGGCCGGACATGGCGTGTTGGCCCAGGTCCAGCTCGCGCAGTGTTTTGGGGTCGCAGAGAGAGAGAAACAGAGAGACAGAGAGAGAGAAACAGAGAGACAGAGAGAGAGAAACTGAGAGACAGAGAGAGAGAAACAGAGAGGCAGAGAGAGAGAAACAGAGAGGCAGAGAGAGAGAAACAGAGAGGCAGAGAGAGAGAAACAGAGAGACAGATAGAGAGAGAAACAGAGAGGCAGAGAGAGAGAAAGAGAGACAGAGAGAGAGAAACAGAGAGGCAGAGAGAGAGAAACAGAGAGGCAGAGAGAGAGAAACAGAGAGGCAGAGAGAGAGAAACAGAGAGGCAGAGAGAGAGAAACAGAGAGGCAGAGAGAGAGAGAACAGAGACAGAGAGAGAAACCGAGAGGCAGAGAGAGAGAAAGAGAGACAGAGAGAGACAGAGAGACAGAGAGACAGAGAGAGACAGAGAGACAGAGGCAGAAACAGACAGGACATACAGGGCCAGCCGAGCGGAGGGCCAGCATTTGGAAAGACCTCTGGCCAACAGCTTCAGATGGGTCAACTGCAGTGCCCATAGAAAGTCTACACCCCCTTTAACTTTTTTTTCGCATTTTGTTGCGTTACAAAGTGGGATTGAAATAGATTTTAATTTAAATGTTTTGTCATTGATCAAAGTGAAAATAAAAATCTACAAATGTGTACAAATTAATAAATGTTTTATAACTAAAATGTAGTCGTTGCATACACTAAGTATTCACCCCCTTTGTTTAAGCAATCCTACATTAGTTTAGAAGTAACATTTGGCTTAACAAATCACATAATGGGGCGGTTTCCCGGACATAGTTTAATTTAAATCTGGACTGACTAGGCTAATTCTACTTAAATTGTTCTAGAAAATTGCTTTCTGAGACGTTGCTTAACTTCAGATTAATTAGTTCTAGACCAGGGAGTCCCAGACCAAGACTAAGGAGTCCCAGACCAGATTAACTGGTTAGTAAGGACAAAGCAGTTAATCTTTGTGAAGCCTAATTATACTGAACAAAAATATAAATGCAACATGCAACAATTTCATTGATTTTACTGAGTTACAGTTCATATGAGGAAATCAATCAACTGAAATAAATTCATTAGGCCTTAATGTATGGATTTCACATCACTGGGAATGCAGATATGCATCTGTTGGTCACAGATACCTTAAAAAAATGGGCCTCACAATGGGCCTCAGGATCTCGTCATTGTATTTTTGTGCATTCAAAATGCCATCGATAAAATGCAATTGTGTTCGTTGTCCGTAGTTTATGCCTTCCCATACCATAATCCCACCACCACCATGGGGCACTCTGTTCACAACGTTGACATCAGCAAACCGCTTGTTGACACGACGCCATACACATGGTCTACGGTTGGACGTACTGCCAAATTCTCTAAAACAACGTTGGAGGCAGCTTATGGTAGAGAAATTAACATTACATTCTCTGGCAACAGCTCTGGTGGACATTCCTGCAGTCAGCATGCCAATTTCATGCTCCCTCAAAACTTGAGACATCTGTGGCATTGTGTTGTGTGACAGAACTGCACATTTTAGAGTGGCCTTTTATTGTCCCCAGCACAAGGTGCACCTATGTAATGATAATGCTTTTTTGATATGTCACAGCTGTCAGGTGGATGGATTGTCTTGGCATAGAGAAATGCACACTAACAGGGATGTAAACAAATTTGCGCAGAACATTTGAGAGAAATAACCTTTTGTGCATATGGAACATTTCTGGGATCTTTTATTTCAGCTCATGAAACATGGGACCAACACTTTACACGTTGTGTTTATATTTTACTGAGGATGCTTCAAAAAACAGGGATGGGACACTAATACATAAGCATTGTGGGGAATTGGAGCAAGTCACCTAAACCAACATTTCAGTGACTGAAACCATCTTGAAGAGAATTGTGTCAAACCACCCAATTATCGACAGCAAACAGCATGATTCATCAACAGAAAACAAGAAAAATAATGCCTGGATACCATTTGTAATGAATTCAACTCAAATGAAAAAGTTAACAAAAGGACACTACAACAACTTCAGGTAAGATACTGTATTTATTGTTGGCCCACTTTTACAAATCAGAGTCACTTTGAAATGTTTGTTTTCTTCTGTAACACAACACAGTGGAGCCTAAATGTATTTGTGTGACAGAAATGTAACACACACAACATAATTACTAATATTATTTATATTTTGTCTTGTCTTTCTAAGGTCTTGTGGAAAAACATAAAAATCTACTTAAAGAAGACAAATGCTTTTGCTCGTAGGGAGCGTTTCAAGACCCCCAGTAAGACCAGAGACAGATGAGCTGGGGGACTTGTTGACCGGGATCATTAATAGCCAGCAACCCCTGGAAGGTATCCCCGATGATGACCATTTGGACAGTTCAGATGGTAGGACACATTCATTTGGTAGGACACATTCATTCAACATGTGCCATCCCCGGACTGCAGGAAACATGTAATGTTGTCATTTATCTCTTGAACTCCCATAATAAAAAGGATGTAATGAACTCAACTCTTGAAGAAATAATGTTCTCTAATGTAGTAATGTAATCATTTTCTAGAGGCAGATGGTCACCATAGCTTGGAGGGGATAAAACAGGATGAAGGTCAGCCTGCTACATCTGCAGCAGCCAGGAGGGAAGATTGTGTCACTAACCCAGGCCGGAGGACAAAGACAAAGAGGCTGAGCATGCATGAGAAACTTCCATGAAATGTCATATGCGCAAACTAATGCATTTAAAAGAAGAGCGTGATATGAAGATGCAAATCCTTTTTTTTTTAAAGCAGACGCTCTTATCCAGAGCGACTTACAGGAGCAATTAGGGTTAAGTGCCTTGCTCAAGGGCACATCGACAGATTTTTCACCTAGTGGGCTCGGGGATTAGAACCAGCAACCTTTGCGTACTGGCACAACACTCTTAACCACTAAGCTACCTGCCACCCCATGTTGAGTTGGCTATAAAGGAGGAGGAGAGAAACATGAAGCAGCAGCAGTACCAATGTTCTTATCAAACCAGCAGCAGTTCGGAGTCCTAATATTTCAATTTGTGAATTAAAAACCTTTTTGTTACCAATCCATGGCTAATGTTTGCTTTAATCACTTGAGCTGTCTTTGTTGTGAGAAGTACTGTGTAGCAAAAGCATCTTTGCAGGCTTGTCCATTTCTGTCATTGTCTGCCTCAACCATGGGAACATCTGGGTCATCCTCATCTTCAATGTGAGGATCTGGGCAGCCATGTTGTTTGAGTTAATTGTGAAGCACTGCTGTTGCAATTATGACAATGCAGCATCTTGATTGAAAGCGCAATGTGTTTCCGAGACACTGGAAACTACTCTTCCATACACCAAACATGCTCTCCACTACACCTCTGGTGCGGATATGAGCTTGGTTGTACCGTTGCTGCTCAGGTCCTATTGCATGAAGATAGGGGTGAACAATACGTATGATTCCACTTGAGTCATGAGTTGCACCTTCCCAATGGCAACGATGTTGAGAACTGCAAATTGGGAGTGCACACACTTTGTACATTTATTGAGAACCAGTTTACGATTCCTGTACTCCTCAGCATCTGCAGTAGAGGGACACTTGATGGGAATTTGAAGCATCCATCTATACAGCCAATGACACTGTGGAAGTTCCCATATTCATAGAACTCTACCTTGTAGTTGGCTTGGGCAGCAGCATCAGGAACTTGATGTGAATTGTCTTTCAGTTCACATATAGCATTGCAGACTTTGTGGACTGTTCTGCATACAGTCGGTTCACTTACACCAGACAAATCTCCTGTTTCACGATGGAAGGTTCCAGATGCCAAAAACCTCAAGGTGATCAGTACTTGTAGGGAAGGAGTTATGGGCCTTCTCCTAAGAGAGAGTCAGATGAAAGCCTTGGCAAACAAGCTGCATTTTCTTTGTACATACGAAACGGCTACGGAAATTGATTTAATCAAAATCAGTGGGTTGCTCCTGTCTATAGCCGTCCTTGGTGGTGCTCTTTGATCATCATTTGAAATAGTCCAGGTAATCCATTTTCCTCCATTGCCAAGGTCAACCTGGGGGTCGTCCTTCTGAACTGAGCTGCAGGACAGTAGGGAAACTGTTAGGGATGTCACCATGAGGCCATTGGTGATTTCCCAAAACATCTACAGAGTTTAATGGCTGTGGATAGGAGAAAACTGAGGATGGATCAACAACATTGTAGTGACTCCACAATAATGACCTAAATGACAGAGTGAAAACAAGAATACAAATATACAGAATATCAAATATTCCAAAACATGCATATGTATGTAACAAGGCACTAAAGTAATACAAAATAATTATAATAAAACACAGCATAGGAATACACCTTTTGGCCTAAATGCAACACCTTATGTTTGGGGCAAATCAACGCAACACCTCACTGAGTAACTGCCTCCTTATTTTCAAGCATAGTGGTGGCTGCAATATATGTGTGCAAAGCTCTTACTTATCCAATAAGATTCACAGCTGTAATCACTGCCAAAGGTGTTTCTAACATGTATTGACTCAGGGGGTGAATACTTACTGTATCTAATCAGGTATTACTGTTAGATTAATCTTTTTTTTGTTTTACTGATTTGTCTTCCACTTTGACATTACAGAGTATTCTGTGTAGATCGTTGACAAAAATGACCATTAAATCTATTTAAATGCCACTTTGTAACAATTAAATGTTAAGAAATCCAAGATGGGTGTAGACATTCTATAGGTACTGTATATGGTTTAACTGGAGGTATAGTACAGAGATATGATATAGAGATGTGGTTTAGCTATAGGGATGGTTCAGAGATATGGTTTGTTTATGTACAAAGGTACAGTACTCTCTGTGCCAATATGAAACAAGGAGAGGCTTTTAGTTTGTTGGAACATTGTTTACACACTGTAGCTTCTTTTAAGCAGTGTTGTTCTTGTAATACACAATCACACACACACACACACACACACACACACACACACACACAACACACAAACACACATACACACTCACTCACACAAAGGAGTGCAATCCATCAAGTTACTCATAGCTGTCACTAGTAAAGGGAGACACAGGGCCTTGAGCAAGGATCTTCTAACACAGATTTGATTTACCTCAATTTGCCTCAAAAAAAGTGACATGTGAGCAAAAGGAGCGTTGATACGCCTTGGCACTACCAGCCACCAACAGGCATCTGTCTTTTTAGCTCAGTTTCAATGTATTCCCATAGTGTTGCCAACCCTAATTCATTTAGGACAACGTTAGTTTACAGAGAATTTGGCAGTTATGACAATGAAACGTTGTAAAGTAAACACAGTGAGGTAGAGAATGTGATGTGTGTGACATGCGTACGGTGAGACTCCAGTGCAGTGTGTGTGTCGCCTCATCTTAGTTGTGACTCCCAACATAGTGACTGATCTGTCATCAATTGGTCTGGGTTTCTTTTTGTAAGCTGGGAAAATCGGGTAGTTGGGTTCTTCCCTTCTCCTCCCGCTAGTGAATATTGGGAATACTCAGCAGGAGAATGGAGAGTAGGCTACTCTAGATTTGGAGAGAGAGAGAGAGAGGGGGAGCGGGGAGGGGGTATAATTAATGAATGTCTGGTTTAGGCATGATGAAATAGTATTTCTGAAAGTAGGCTTCCTTTAGCTGTAGGAAATATTACTCTAATCTTTAGTTTAGGAGAGAAAAGCAAAGACTCATCGAACCATCTGGCATCCCTAATTATACAATGAAGTGCCTTTTTGCACCAATCCGGCTAATGATTTAGGCACACTCAGGTTCTCAAGTAAATAACTCAAGGCATTCTATATTTCACCACTAATACTTTTTATATCCTGCTGCCTTACCCCGTTTAGGCTAATCCATTTGGTTCTGATAAAAGGAAGTCCATTGTATAAGGCCTAGAGCAATATGGGTGCCACTCTTTCGCCAATTAATTAACAGTTCTCCATGTACCTTTCTGACATTTCACTAATTATATTTTTGTAATAAAGCCATTGGATTAATTTAGGACAGTCTCTCACCCACTGCCACCATCTTAACAGTAATTCTGTCAGCACAGTAGAACGAGAAAAGCTGATGAGCCTGTTCTTTCGAATTTCCCCAATGTCTCTCTCTCTTATTCTTTTTCTGTTTTTTTTCTTTCTCTGTCTTTCTCAGAAAAAATATCCCTAATATTCCAGTGGAAAATCACATTATATCCTTACATTAAAGAACGGGTTTTTCGGCTGTCCCTATAGTAATTTTTTGGTTCTAGGTACAAGCATTTTTTGTTCCACGTGAACCCTTTTAGGTTCCATGTAGAGCCCTCTGTGGAAAGGGTTCTCCATAAAATGATTTTACTTAACAAAGAGACCTTAACCAAAAAGGGGTTCTTCAAAGGGTTCTCTAATGAGACACCAAATAACTCTTTTAGGTTATTGATACACCTTTCATTCTAAAGTGTCTAATAATTCAAATATCCTATTTTTCGGAAATGAAAGAGGGGGGGGGGAGGGTGGTGAGGAGTGGAGGGTTGGGGCACTCAACAGGATTAATTTAGTACAGTCTCTCACCCTGCCACCATCTCTAACAGTAGTGCTGTCAGCACATAAACAGAAGAAAGCTGGTCAACTGTTCTTTCTATTCCCTCTTTCATTCTTTTTCTCAGTTTCTCCCTCTTTCTCAGAAAAAAATATGCCCTTGAGGATAACCAGTGGAAAACTCCTTATATCCATATTATCTATATTCATTTTCGGATGAGTGCGAAGAGAGAGGAAGGGGGGGATGGAGGGGGTGGGGCACTCTCCAGGAGTCTCAACGCAGGGCAAGAACAAACACCAATCTAACAGATGAGCAGACCCTAAACCTCAGTACATATTTTGCCCCACATTGCCTTACCTAGCCAACATTAAATCCCCTCCCTACAGATACTACAGACACTGAGTTAAGGCTGTGGCGGAGACAGCCTCCTTCAGAATCACTATCTGCACACATTATAAGAGTCTAACCAGTGTGAGCGTTGTGGGGAATTGTTGGGTTTCGTGGCTAACACCATCCTAATAGTAATAACAAGTTCTTGATCGTAAGAAAAATATGATTAAATGCCTTTAGTAGGCAGTCTCGATTTAAGAATCTAATCAACATGTAGGGCAAAAATGTTATTTTGTCATTCGGTTACCAAAACCACAGTCAAATACTAGCCAACCCTATGAAGTATGATATTTGTTCTGCCATTCATTTTCTATTATTTATTAAAAAATAACAGAATGGTGTAGATCCGTTACTAGAATAAATTGCTAAAAAAGTGAATTAGTCTTTGTGTCTTCTCTCTTGCTATAGGTGGCTAACCTGGCCTGCTCCATCTCCAACAACGAGGGGGGGGTGAAGCTGGTCCGCATGGCTTCTCACCTCAGATTGACAACCTCTGCCCACATAAGCAGCACCTCTCCTGTGCTGTATGTCCTGGATCCTGTTCAGTAGAAAAAAACTTTTAAACAGTAAACAGGAACTACTCCTTTTCCTCCATTTTATTTTCCTTGCAAAATGTGAGTTGTACCCTCATTCGCCCTACTGAACTGCATATTGTTATCATATTAACATACCCTTAATAATACCACCCATTGGATATCCGGTTAGCTCTTTTACATTATTTTACAGTTTTTAAACACACTGTATTATTTGGTTCCAATAGGGAAAAAGTGCATTTGGAGTGCATTGAAAAGAGAGTAAGTATATATTATTAAATATCTCTGAATCACTATACAAACCACTTTTTCAATATCAATACCCACACAGTATGGACTTGTGAGCAAGCGGAGTAGTAAAACTTTATACGATGTAATCAGTGAGATGGATCCTTTCCGATGATTTGTATGCAGCGTTCTTCATCTTATTACTGTTGGGTCTGTGTGCAAGAAAGAACACACAAACAGAGAGAGAGAAAGAGGGGGGGGGAGGAGGGGGGAGGAGGGCAGGGGGGGAGGGGGGGGGGGGGGGGGGGGGGGGGGGGGGGGGGGGGGGGGGGGTAAACGTTAAATTCTACAACCACCTAAAAGGCCATTCCCAAACCTTCCATAACAAAGCCATCACCTACATAAGATAACCTGGAGAAAGTCCCCTAAGCTGTCCTGGGCTCTCTTCACAAACATCAAACAGCCCCCAGAGGCCCCAGACAGCACCACAAATAACCCCGCCAAATCATCAAAAAAAAATATTATAACATGAGAATCAGCATGAATGTATTTGCTAACGAGGTCACAGTGGCAATCTTATCCACTTGTCTCAAATTAAAATCTTTACTATGTGCAACTCAGTGAGCACAGGCTTGCTATTCAAGAAAGGCCGCGTACAGACCTGGCTCTCAAGAGAAGACGGCTATGTGCACACTGCCCACAAAATGGGTCAAACTGATAACTACCTAACTTCCTGCCAAATGTATACCATATTAGACCCACATACTTCCCTCAAATACACAACCCACAAACATTCAAACAAATCCAATATCTATTGGATAAATACCTATTTAAAAATCACAGCAGCAATTTTGTACCTGTTGCCACAAAAAAAAGTGCAACCAGTGAAGAACAAACACCATTGTAAATACAACCTATATTTATGTTTATTTATTTTTTTTTTACTTTAACTATTTCACATCATTATCATATATACATAATATGACATTTAAATATCTTTATTCTTTTAACTTTTGTAAGTTATGTTTACTGTAACATTTTTTTATTGTTTATTTCACTTTTTGTTTATTATCTATTTCACTTGCTTTGGCAATTAAACATATTTTCCCTCAATAAAGCCCTTAAATAGAAATTGAATTGAAATTGTTGAATTGGAGGGAGCGAGGGGGGCGGGGGGTGGGGAGAGAGGGGAGCACGAGAGAAAGAGAAGGAGAGGAGGCCTCCCGCGGCCTTCCTCTGGATGTCTGACAAAGGAGTGGTGTCAATCGATTCGTTGTTTCCAAGGTTAAGGTTGGGGCAACGCTCAAATTAACGCGGAAAGGAGGAATATTACACAAAAAAAAAAAAAGGGGATGGGCAAAATATGGTTTTTTTACATTTTGAAAAAGCCCTGTCGAAGGCCAAAAAAAAACCCTGTCGAAGTCCAAAAAAATTCCCTTTTAAAAAAATAATAAATAAGTTATGCTACAAGAGCAGTGTGCGTGTTTGTCTTTTCTTTTAAGTAATCACATTATTCCCATGCACCCGCAATAAATACTCGATGTTTGAGTGCTTTTTTTTTTGTGTTTTACAGCAGGTCGTTTACGGTAAAGACAAAAGAGAATGGGGAATAAAAATAGGTTATTAGTTGTGTGTGTGTTTAGCGTGAGCGATTTCCCGGTGTATTAATACTGTCTTTACTTGATTCCAGGCATCATTAGTGCCTATTTACCTATCCTTTTGGAATCTCTTTTAGTATTACTAAAAGTAGAACTGTAAAGCAAAGAGTAATTAAAGGGTTCATTCACTTATTCGCATTTTTTCTCATTTGTGTTTTTTCCTGATTTTATTGAAAGGTATAAACAGAAATTAAATGGTAGAAAGATACATATAACATAGTGAGAATACCCAGGATTCAATCACACTCGGCAGGGATTGCCAACTTAAATTATAGGTTTTACCTTATTTTTCCAAGCTTTAACAAGCGAATGGACTTAAAAAAAAAAAACAACCTGATATCATCTCCTATTAATAGAAAATAACATAAACTTTTTTAAAAAATGTGAACTTTCATTTAAGAAGGCAGTGGGGAAATGGTGGTTGTCTCCACTCGCTACCTTAAGATAAATAACCTGATTATTTAGTCATTCATCTTATATAATGCACCCTGCCTATTACTTTACCACTCGTTGTTGAATTAATATGAATATATTAACTGATTCTTATCCATGTAATACACTGCAGGGCTGGAACATTGTCTATCTGTTAGATCATTAGTTCTCATTCCTGAATACAATTTTTTTCTCCCTATAACATCCACTTTCCAAACTATCCTACTGTTCAATCTGTGAAATTATCCAGCAACCACCTCCCTTAAGGGATAGTTCACCCATTACAAAATATACACAAAAATCAAAGCATGGATTGCTGTCTTACCTTGTCTGTAGACTATAGACTCTTAATTTAATTACATTATTGTCATTTTCAATTTGGGTGAGTTGTCCTTTAATGTTCTTAACAAAACTCACTGCAAAAGAACTATGTTCTATAACCTACTGTATTCTGATGGTCCTCTGTAGCTCAACTGGTAACACGCGTTTACGCCAATAGTGGGTTCGATCCCGACCCCCCATACACAAAAATGTTAATCACGCATACTTAAGTCGCTTTATAAGCGTCTGCTAAATATATTATTTTACCCTCCTCTATCTGGGGGCTGTACCAAGGCTCATGCAAGGCTTCTTCCTTGCTTATTCTCTATTTTGGGGTTTTTTAATATCCTGTCATCTCAATTTCATAGTTTCCTTAGCAGCCACTTCAGTATTTTAGTCTAGGTCAGGGTTTTGAAGTCTTGGAGAGCTACAGGGTTATAATCCAGCCCAGCAATAACATATCTGATTCCACTTAACATGGTCTTCAGTCTGAAAGGAGAGATTATATGATTATCTTCATTAGATGTGTTAGTACTGGGCTAAATAACTGCCCTTACTATAATATCCATGATTTATCCCCTACTTAGTGTCCTACCACACCCACTTTTCTCTCATTCACTCTCTACCCCCGGTGATCAATGCGGCATCCTCCTCTCTCTCCCCCAAATTTGCCAGACAACATGGATGTGTTCCAGGACCAATGGGAGAAGCAGGTCGCGCATCCTCACAGGCCGTCGGCACATCATTCCGTATGACTTCCTGTCATGTCATATGATCGGGAAAATTAGAAAATGTTTATACTGTTAAAATGAAGTTTTTCTAACACTTAATAGTGGCTAACTGAGCTGCCACCAACCAGAGGGCTGGTTGGAGGAGCTATAGGAGGGGCGCAGATTGTAATGGCTAATAATTAATGGGGGTATCAAACATATGGAAACCCTGTTTACTCCGTTC
Organism: Coregonus clupeaformis; assembly: GCF_020615455.1. NCBI lineage: Eukaryota > Metazoa > Chordata > Actinopteri > Salmoniformes > Salmonidae > Coregonus > Coregonus clupeaformis. Next base: position 139,956 of record NW_025533951.1, on the reverse strand, counting down.
CTTTTGTCCTCCTTACCCTCCTCCCACCCCCTCCCTGCCACCAACATATATTATGTCTCTGGAGTATACTGTTTCATTGTATAACGGTTCTTAACACTGGGGCCGTATCTATCAAATGTCTCAAATGTCTCTCCTCTGAGCCAGCTTGATACCTTTGACCTCAAATAAAGTGGACTTTCTGTGTGTTTGTACGTTTAAGTATTAATCGGTGTTTTTCGAAAACCATTTATCCTACATAGTTTCTCTCCCATTCAGAAAGAGAAAGCTTTCTTGTAGATCCTATATGCTTCTAATCATATACTGTATATCATTTAATACAGATTCCCATATATTATTTTAGTCATTATACAACGTAGAACACAATATTCTCGTTTTCGGGATCTACTTTATACCTATGTAAGTCTATTGATGCAGGTCCAGACAAAAACATCTTTCTGGAAATTTTATTTTTGGGTTCATCCCAAATGCACCCAATTCCCTATATCATGTCACTATTTTTTGCCATTAGAGAGAGAGTAGAGAGAGAGAGAGAGAGCGAGGGGGAGGCGGGGGGAGAGAGAGAGAGAGAGCGGGAGGGCCGAGAGCGCGCCCGAGCGCAGGAGGGAGAGAGAGGGGGCGGGGGGGCCCGAGCGAGAGAGAGAGATAGAGTGCCATTTGATGCATGCTTAGACCTTTCATCTAACAACACCATCATGGGGTTCGCCCTTATGGGGTCACCCCTCACTGTGTTATGTGATGACTTTAATAATTCTACTGTAGTCTGGGTAACAGAGAGGCGACAAATGCTGTTCATGTTCAAAATAATCTTTCAAAAGAGGAACACGACCACATCACACTCACACTCACGTGAGCACATAGCACATTCACACACACACACACACACGTGTAAGTACACACACCCCCTGACGTACACGTTCACACATACACAGTACAGGTCATTTTATATTTTCCCAAACTCAGTCCTCGGGACCCATCCTTTTGTAGAGGTCTTTTGAAAACTACCACCTCATTCTGCAACTGTCTTTTTGTAGTCCACAATACCCTTGTCAATTACATTTTACATTTTAGTCATTTCGCCTCTTATCCAGGCACTTACAGGAACAATTGGGTTAAGTGCTTTGCTCAGAGCACATCACAGATTTTCCCTAGTCGGGTTGAACTTTCGGTTACTTCACACCTCTTACCCACTACTACCTGCCGAAAGGGTTAAAATGATTGTGCAATGAGCTTTAGGATATCTGGGCTTTCTCTTTTTTATCAAACAGCAGTTGAGCCCTCAAGTTACTAAGCTATCCCATGAAGCATGTTTGTGCCTAATAAACACCATATTGACACCCCCCACCCCCCCCCCCACACCCCGCCTCTCGCTCTCTCTCCAACTCTCTCTTGCTTTCCTTGTCCCTTTCTCCTCTCTCTTTCTCTCTCTCTCCGCTCTCTCTCTATCTCTCCCTCCCTCTCATTCTCTCTCTCTCTCTCCCCCTTTATCTTAACCCCTCAAAAACCACATTCTGAGGCTACAAGTGCGTGTCGCCTGCAGGGGGCCGTCACACCTGACCCCCGGCGGCGCCATCAGGGTCGGGCCCCCGTCTCCACATCATCAACGCGTGGGTTTTTACTCTGAGTCTATCGCTGCTGTCTGGGAGTAGTTTTTGCACCCACACACACACACACACACACTACACACACATACACACACATACACCAGTGGTGGTTCACCAGAGGAGGAGGGGAGGACCATCCTCCTCAGTGAATTTCATAAAAATTAAAAATAGTTTAACATTAGGTTATCCTTTTTAGGTAAAACTATACTAAATATATTCACCAAGTAATTATTAAACACACTGTTTTGCAATGAGGTCTCCTCCGCACTCTGTAGGTAGCTCCATGGTTACTAACTCTAGCTTCCGTCCTCCTCTTGGTACATTGACTTCAGTACAAAATCTAGAGCTCTTGGTTCTCATCCCTTCCATAGACTTTTCCGGGGATGTCCTCCAACCTATGAGGCTCTTGCCGCATGAACTACATGTTTCCACCCAATCAGATCAGAAATAATCTATACTAATATAAGCTACAGCTAGCTAGCACTGCAGTTATAAAATGTGGTGTGTTTCTCAAGAAGACAATAGTTGATGGTTTTCAGCAAATGAGCAAGAGAGATCGAGAGGTTTCGTCATTTCTTTTCACATTCAGTTTCACTTACTTGTTAGCAAATGCAGCTGGCTAGTTTGTTACTCAACACCCCTCAAACGAGGGATGCTATGTTACTAGCTGGCTATACTATCCCCAACACCTCTTCCAACTTTTGGTTTTATTAATTATTCACTCTGGTGTCTGCTTCTTACTACATTTTGTTTACTTACTAACGCATTAGTTCTATTGCTATTTATAGCGTTTCTTTAGCTAATATGGGGACAACATATGCGTTGTCATTATACATGGTTTGTTAAGTTTTTCCCTGGTCACATACAGCTGATGTGTTTTCATTAATCCACAAATGAGGGGAAAGGTGAGAGGAAGAGGTGCGTAGAGGCGAGAAGGATCTCTACTATGAAGTAGTGTGTTTATGCTGATCAGAGGTTATTCATTTCTTAAGCGGAAGCAAATGAAGCGGGCATAAAAATACCTGAATTTGTCAATAGAAACTCTTGTTTGCAACTGTTGACCAATATTCCACCCTAATATGCTAGATGCAGGCAAATGTGTCCGGCGGTATTTCATGTGTCACTGTCACTGTCTGTCAGCTCAAAATGTTCTATCGACCTGTGTGCACCTACGTTGTAAGAGTTTCATTCTGGCTAGGTAGGGAAAATTAGAGTATCATGTATGCCCTAAACCTATCGATGTACATTAACTGGGTGAATGGAATCCAACATGCTGTAATAAGAAATAGGCCATGCTCATGAAAAAAAAGAAAGAGGGCTGTCACAGACATCAATCTTGGTCACGTCGTCTGTTCTTTCGACCAGTTGGTTGGTTTACATTTTTTAACGTTTATTTTCCATATATAGATGCTTTAAGCACTGCAATAAAAAATTAACACACAAATTACTAAAGAGGGGGCCAGAAATCAATATAGCCTAACCAGAAGAAAAAAACAATTCCGACCCACCTTCCTCCTCTCGCTCCCGCTGTCTTTGCAGGTTCTGCCTTTAAAATCCTGAAGTTGCCGGGTATAGCTACAACAGTGGTCCACTTTTACATTTTGGAGGTCAAGTTATCGTACCATTTCTACTGATCTGCATGCCAGTTATGATTTTCATATGCACATTTTCGTGGAACAGTTTCATTTATTTAGTTTCAAAATTCTGTCTATGAAAATTATACAAATCTAAAATAACATCTATTTCCATTGCCAATATGTAAAAATACCTACAAACAGTCTTGCAAAATATTCCCCCCCCTTACATTTTTCCTATTTTGTTGCCCTTACAACCTGAATTAAAATGATTTTTGGGGGTTTGTATCTTATTTACACAACATGCCTACTACTTTAAGATGAAAAATGTTTTTTTATTTTGAAACAAACAAGAAATAAGACCAAGAAAAAAAAACTTGAGCGTGCATAACTATTCACCCCCGAAAGTCAATACTTTGTAGAGCCACCTTTTGCAGCAATTACAGCTGCAAGTCTCTTGGGTATGTCTCTATAAGATTGCACATCTAGCCAATGGACTTTTGCCCATTCTTCAGGGCAAAACTGCTCCAGCTCCTTCAAGTTGGTGGGTTCCGCTGGTGTACAGCAATCTTTAAGTCATACCACAGATTCTCAATTTGATTGAGGTCTGGGCTCTGACTAGTCCATTCCAAACATTTAAATGTTTCCCCTTAAACATTTACATTACATTTTAGTCATTTAGCATATGCTCTTATCCCGAGCGACTTACGTTAGTGAGTGCATCATTTTTTTTATTCCCCCTTGTCACCCACAACCCTCATTAACCCATGCTCTACCAACTGAGCTACATCCCTGCCGCCATTCCTCCCCTACCCTGGGCTTCCATTGTGCCCCCCCATGGTGTTGCGTTAGCTATGCTAGGTCATTTCCTGCTGGTACCTCCGTCCCAGTCTCAAATCTCTGAGCTTCAGGTTTTCCCTCAAGAATTTCCCTGTATTTAGCGCATCCATCATTCCTTCAATTCTAAGTTTCCCAGCCCTGCCATGAAAAACTCTCCCCACAGCATGATGCTGCCACCACCATGCTTCACTGTGGGATTGTTCTCGGTGATGAGGTGTTGGGTTTTGCCAGACATGCATTGTCCTTGATGCCAAACTCAATTTTAGTCAGAGTACCTTTCTTCCATATGTTTGGGGAGTCTCCCAAACATATGGAAACACGTGTTTGCTTATTTTTTGGGCTTTTTTTCTGTACTTTTCCGTAAACCCCAGCTCTGTAGAGTGTACGGCTTAAAGTGTCAATACGATACTCCAATCTCCCTGTGGGCTTTCACTCCTTCAGGTTATCTTTAGTCTCTTTTTGCCTCTCTGATTAATGCCCTCCTTGCCTGGTCCGTGGTTTTGGTGGGCGGCCCTCTCATGTTGTGGTGCCATATTCTTTCCATTTTTTAATAATGATTTAATGGTGCTCTGTGGGATATTCAAAGTTTCTGATATTTTTTTATAACCCAACCCTGATCTTACTTCTCCACAACTTTGTCCCTGACCTGATTGGAGAGCTCCTTGGTCTTCATGGTGCCCTTGCTTGGTGGTGCCCCTTGCTGTGTGTTGCAACTCTGACCTTTCACACTGTTTATACTATCATTACAGATCTGATGATTGCACACAGGTGACTTTATTTACTTTATTACTTCTGAAGGTAATTGGTTCACCGATCTTTTTGGGGCTTCATAGCAAAGGGGATGATACATATGCACTTACCACTTTTCCGTAAATTTTTTAATTTCACTTCACCAATTTGACTATTTTGTGTATGTCCATTACATGAAATCCAAATAAAAAATCCATTTAAATTACAGGCTGTAATGCAACAAAATAGGAAAAACACCAAGGGGGATAATATTTTTCCAAGGCACTGTAAAGCCAACAAATAAAACATTGCAGGTAGAAAATATCCTGAGAAAAATATATATCTTATAAATCATTTGGCTCGCATGGCCTGTCTGCAAAACTTGAAACATTATATAAACTATTGACTAGGTAGGGCCAAAGCTGGGTGCTATCAAACTTGCAACATTGTATAAAAATATTCTGGGCCCTCAGAGTTTCCTGCACCAGTGATCTCCGACAACGACACAGCTGTAGGCTGTTTGCCAAATAATCAGGTAGGCCTTTTTTATGAGTGTTCCCCCCGGATCAGAGCATGACATTTTTTTCCCCCTTTGATGCTGAGTTGTTACTCGAAAGGGAGAGAGCTGGAAAATTTTTTTAAATAGGCTACATTGAGGAACTATTGTCATTATCAATGATTAAAACAGACTTCGTTTACTTGCTGTTTGAGGCAAATCATTTTTTATTTGAGAAGCTCCACAGTGATGCTGAGTTAAGGCGATCAGAAATAGTACCAGATCCCCAAATGGCACATTTATAAGATTGAGGTACTCCAAACAAAAACAACTCTAAATGGAATGAAATAAACCAAAACTTGTATAGTGTGTCCACTCCTACAATGACAACTGCAAGAGTGTAATAATAATATATTGAATGCATTAACGACATTTTCGTAACCAAAAAAACATTAGAATTGAAATGATTAATTAACGGTAAATTCTTGGTGATCTGGTGTGCCTCCGCAATGGATTTCCCTCGTGAATCAGACGGGTGTCTCGTGTGCCCTATTTTTACATATTTTGCCACTGCTCAATAAACAAAATCTTGGTCAACCAACAGCCTATCGACCAAACAATCGTCCAGTCAACTAAATGGGGTCAGCCCTATTGAGAATAAATACTATTGACACCATGGAAACATGGGATTGACTAATCCAATCAAACTGTTTGATACAGTTATTCATACACAGCAGACTATACTGGCCTACACTCACAGCTATAGATGTTTTGTGTCTAGTTGATTGGATTTGATGCTGTGTAAAAAAAAATGGTATATATCCTATATTCTATTTCATTTATGTATATTCCCTCTTTACATTCCGCTGTGTATGTAGCTGAAATCCATAACATACGTTCTGCTGAAATGTAGGGAGGGGGAATAGAGGGAGAAAGGGAGAGGATGGAGGGAGGGGGGGAGGAGGTGGAGAGAGGGAGAGGATGGAGAGGGGGGAGAGGTGGATGGGGGAGGGGAGAGGATGGAGAGAAGGGAGAGGGGTTGGAGAGGGGGAGAAGAGGATGGAGAGAGGGATAGGAAGAGGAGGATGGAGAGGGGGGGGAGGATGGAGGAGGGAGAGGATGAGGGAGGGGGGAGGTGGATGGAGAGGGGGAGGTGGAGAGAAGGGGGGGGTGGATGGGGGGGGAGAGGGGGATGGAGAGGAGGGAGAGGGGGATGGAGGGGGGGATGAGAGAGGAGGGGGATAGGGGGGGGGATGGAGAGGAGGGAGGATGGAGAGAAGGAGAGGGGATGGAAATGAGAGAGGGATGGAAATAGGAGAGGAGGATGGGGAGGGGGAGAGGAGGATGGAGGGGGGAGGGGGGATGGAGAGAGAGGGGGATGGGGAGGAGGATTGAGAGAGGGGGAGGATGGAGAAAAGGATGGGAGGATGGGAGAAGGAGAGGTATGGGGAGGGGAGAGGAGGATGGAGGGGAGGATTGAGGGGAAAATAAATTCACCGGGGATCAATAGGTGCTTTATGTGCAGATCAGATGTGCATGGCACTTTTAACAAACCCCACGCCACTAAAACACAAGGAGGGGAGGAACAACAACAAAACAGCCCAACATCAAAGAGAAATATAGAGAGGGACAATAAGACCCCGGTCAGAGTCAGTCCCCACCCCCCACCTTCTACATTTCAATTGCAGCATCAATCGAGCATGCAACCACAACCAAACCCCATGAAGGTTAATGTGTGAGCGTCTCCTCCTTTGACTGAGCTGGCGTTAGCTACTACGTTTTCAAATTCAAAAACTCTACAAGCTTTTTTCTTTGCTCTTTTTTTCTATTTCTTAAAAAAAAGGAGCAAGGCAGGCAGTTTATATTCATTTCACTGGGGGCAGGAGGGGGGACAGGGGAAGAGTGGCTCCGACACTAGTGTGGTTTACTCTCATTAGTCTGTAATAACCTCTGATAAGGGGAGAACACAGCCTTATGAATTCATATCATTATTCATCCCGTCTTTTTTTAGGCAGCTTACAAAGTGACTTTGTGGGGCGTTGTAGTACAGCATAGTATCTCCTAGACAGGCACTAACCCTGTTGGCTGGACATGTGACCATGTACTCTTCACTGTACTGTACTGTACTGTACTGTACTTACTACTTTACTTACTTACTGTACTGTACTACTCAACTTACTTTAATGTACTACTTTACTTACTTACTGTACTGTACTACTTGAATGCAATGTATGGATTTACACATCAGTAACCGTGATTCATATCTTTTTGCAAAAGCATCACAATGTGATGCTTATACACTGATACAAGGCTCTACAGTGCAGTACTGTTCTGTGGTGTCGATGGATTCAACAGGGACGATTCATTCGAACCTAGTCAACACCATGGAGTTAACTGAGGATTTATTGTCATTATTAGAATAAGCCCCTAATTGAAAATGATGGGTGATTTCTCCCAATTCATAAACTCAGTTTCCAACTGAACTGAGTTGACATAGAACTGACACCAACCAGTCCCCTGTAGCTCAGTTGGTAGAGCATGGCGCTTGCAACGCCAGGGTTGTGGGTTCGTCTCCCACGGGGGCCAGTATGATAATGTATGCACTCACTAACTGTAAAGTCGCTCTGGATAAGAGTGTCTGCTAAATGACTAAAAATGTAAATGTCTATTGGGTATACCACCTATCAACACTTCCATAGTCATATTCAGAAAGTAGGCCCAAGGGGCTGGTTTCCCATACACAGATTAAGCAAAATCTTGGATTAAAAAGTACTTTCAATGGTGAATCTCCCTAGACCATGACTTCTATTCCAGGACTAGAGTTAATAAGCCAGGCCATAGATTCCTCTGTTCTGTGTGTGTTAAACATCAGGGCTAGCCTAGCACAGCTGGCCCGATGGCACCGTGTGTTGCTTATTTATGACTTATCGCCTCTGCGGCGAGAGGCACTTTCGGTAACGCTAATTGTCTCTTTCATTATCCCGGCAGAGGGGAAATAACCAGAGCAACAATGGATTTGCCACCCTGCTAAATGACTTGTAATGGGAAAGATGGAGGAGAGAACGATGGAGGGATGGGGCTGCCAGGGTGAGGAAGGAGGAATGGGGTCAGGTTTGATACTCATCTCTAGGGGTGGACTAGCCCTGTACTACCACACTGATCTCGTTAGCTTGCATAAATAGTGAAACCTATTTATATAACCTCGCAAGACCAGTGTGCTAGGATGAGGCTAGGAGTGGACCACAGATAATACCTTCCCTTCCATCTATTTGTTTATTCTTATTTTAGCCTTTTCTTCTTCTTTTTACTTCCAAGGCTAAGAATAAATCAATATGTGTCCTTGGTTGACCCTGTATCCTTAAAAAGTGCATAAGTGTGAAGCATGCTACTCTGCAGTGTATCATGCTTTAATCAATCCTGGCTAAGCACGTTAGATCAAACTATTTGTGTTTATTTCCTGATTTCAAAAGATCTCACTCCCTGTCTAAAAGCATACAAGGAAATAGAACCTGCCACATATGCGTCAAGCGTTGGGCCAGTAACCAAAGCTCACAAGTTCGAATCCCCGAGCCCGCAAGGTGAATAAATCTGCCGTTCTACCCTTGAGCAAGGCAGTTAACCCCCAACAACTGCTCTCCGGGGGCCGATGACGTGGACATTCGATTCAGGCAGCCCCCCCACACCTCTCTGATTCAGAGGGTTTGGGTTAAATGCGGAAGACATATTTTGGTTGAATGCATTCACTTGTGCAACTGACTAGGTATCCCCTTTCCCTGTTCCACTGCAACACCTGGAATGCATCCAAAAATGGCACCATATTCCTATAAAGTGCACTACTTTCGACCAGAGCCCTATGGGCCCTGGTCAAAGTACTAAACAAAAAGGGAATAGGGTGCCATTTGGGACACACACTTGCTGTCATTGGAAGGCCCTGTGCACCTGTCCACTGCAGTGTGACAGCGGACACACACACACAATGCATATACACGGCAATGGACTAATCTCTACTTTAGGTGGCACTGTGGCATGTTTTGGCCTGCGGCCTGCTCTGTCAGAGGCTAAATTGGTGCCTCCTGAAAGCTGGCGGAGAGACAGTGAGACGTGGAGGTGGAGAGGGGGAAAAGAAAAACGGATGAGAGGAGAGAGAGGACTGAACAGGTGGTCCTGGGTCGGTGTTGCACTTTGTGTAAACTAAAGCCAGGTGTGTGTGTGTGTGTGTGTTTGTTGTAGGACTGCCAGCTAGTTAGAGTGTGTCCATCAGCTTCTGACCTGCCTGGCTGAGATCCTCCAGAGAAGCCAGCCCAAGTCTAGGTGTGTCTGCGTGCGTGTGCATATTCTTGCTTGCCTGTGTGCCTTCATGCGTATGTGTTTGTGTGTGCTTTTTGTGCCTATGCGTCTCTGTGCGCTATTACCATGTCCTCGCCACTCAACGCTAGACGCCGTCACTCACCTCCCCTGTGACAGATGGTCAAGCTGTCCAACCCGCTCTGCTTATCACAAGTGTCTCACCTTTGACCCCTGTCTCTTATTGGCCCTCTGTCTTCCTCAACAGTGAACCCAGTTAGATTTGTAGTTTGGGGTAGTGCAGGCAGTCGGGCTGGGCACACACACATGCCTCACCGCGCACAAACACACACAGAAAGACACACACACACAGAAAGACTGCACAACTCTATTAAGCTGAGCCATAGATTCCTGACAGACATTCTACTCCACACACACAGACCCGGGGATTGAGGCATGTCCTTGAAGGAGGGGGTAAATCAATAGCCTCATAGGAAAGGGGTTATCTCTCTCTCACACTCTCTCTCTCTCTCTCTCCTCCTGTCTCTCCTCTCTTTCTCCTCTCCCTCTCTCTCTCCTCTCTTTCTCCTCTCTCTCTCCTCTATCTCTCCTCTCTCTCTTTCTCCTATCTCTCTCCTCTCTCTCTCTCTCCCTCCCTACCTCCCCCTCTCCCCACCTGCATTTAAACTAATCTTCAGCCCCAGAAAAAAAAAGACGCATTTTAAACTTGATCATGAAGGTTTTGCCCAGAGAATGTAAATTAAAAAGCTAATATATGGCCTAGTGTTTAAGCGCGTTGGGCCAATAACCGAAAGGTCACTGGTTAGAATCCCTGAGCCAACTTTGTGAAAAGTCTGTTGATGTTAACCCTAATTGCTCTGGATGAGAGTGTCTGCTAAATGACTAAAATGTAATAAATTCCCTGGTTTTCCATAAATCTTGGTTGGATGATTCCAGATTTCCTGCTATTTCCCTCCTGATTCTGGGAATCCTCCAACCGGGATTTCGGGAGAACCAGGGAATTTATTGAAAGTTTGCAACCCTAGTCATTATGCATGTCGCTGGAAATTGGATTTTCTCAAGGTTTGGTCATGCATGTCTAGAATATGGGAGAGTAATTACACACGCACACACACACATGCACTAAAAGTCATGTCATAATGTATTGAATGGCAGATAGGCCTATGTCAGCTCTAGCACAGGTGACATTCACTATTTTTTCCCAACCAAAAGCAACTGATAGAATGACATTACTGAGGAGAGGAGTGGAGAGTGTGATAGCTAAGTCAAGAATCCTATCAGCTGTGAGTGCCAATTCACAGTACACAAGATCCAAAATGGCCACCAAGTTGCATCACCCTACCCAGGTGTTTCCCACACTACACAGACACAGTGGTTTGAAATGAGTCACTCTCTCAGTTTCATCAGTTGTTATGATGATGGAAAGTGGGGTTTTAGTATAAATGAGACACAGATGGCTAGCCAGAGGAGAGGTGGGGAGAGGAGATGAGAGAAAGGGTGAGAGAGGGAGGGAAAGAGAAAAAAGAGAGGAGAGAAGAGAAGAGGAAAGGAAAGTGGAGGGGAGAAAGAAAAGAGAGAGAGGAAGGGAGAGAGAAGCTTCTTCAGCAACAGTGGGTGGGTGGTATAGAATAAAAGCTGACTAGTGTATTGGAGTAGGAATCAGCAGTATAGGATGTACAGCGAGGTGAGACAGTATAGCTGAGGTTGGGGCAAACTAGACCGCCCAGAGAGAGAGACTCGTAGGCAGAAGTCTCAGCAGCAGCTAAATCAAAAATAAGTGTGTGTGTGTGTGTGTGTGCGCGTGTGTGTGTACTTGCATGCGTGCGTGTTTGTGATGCGGAGAATGGGGGTGGAGGCTGGAGATACTTCCGGTCAGACTTGGCAATGCACTCCCTCCCTTGCTCCATTTCCTCCCTCCGTTCCCTCCCTCCCTTCCAAGAGGCGAAAACACAAATCACAGTGACGGCTCCGGTTTGAAGGTTAATGGTACGCTCTGCGATTTACGGCCGTTTGGTTTGTTTGTGCGGAAGTTGGAAATCGGAAGTGTTTTTGTTTTCCTATGAGGAATCTATTTTGTCACAACGTGAGCAGAGCTGTCCTCGTGTGATCTTAGGCCTCGGGGACGTCTTTGTTGGCTGCGTGGTGCGTTCTGCCACTTTGATTCCACTAAGCACTTTACCGAATATTTAAGCATTCACTTCATTCATTGTACTTTCATGACTTCTCTCTTGATTTATAGTTGGGCTTAGGAAGGGAGAAAAAAAATCCATTACAACGCAGTCACGTTTAATTCCCTTTCTAATTTCTCTACCGGAATGAGTGAAATTGCTCCTTTACCATCAGCAACTTTCCTCATTAAGCGTCTCGGAGAACATTGAAATATTTCTATTTAAAAACCCTAGCCCTGCATAAAATTCCCAATAGCTTATTTTACGCTTATCCAGTAAGTGGATTAAACTGAATTAAAATATATATATAATTTGAAGATAGAATAAAAAGGAAAACAGTTTTTGTATCACCTTTTATGTTTGGTGTGTAATAACCAGCCCCAGTGTTTTTTAATACATAATGTTTAATATTCTGATTTACCTTTCTGGCTTAAACTTCTAATTGATTTTCGTCACTTCACGGTGAAAAGAGAAGAGAGAGAGAGAACTCTGAGGAGAATGACAATAATATCACACAGTGTGTTTGTCGGGGGTTTCAGGGGCATATCCACTAGCTGAGCTGACACATTAAATCTTTTTTGTTGTTTTCCCTCCTCTTTTTCACCAGTGATCCGGTGCCCAAATTCAACCCCCTCTCCAAATCCATCCCTCTTATTGTATTTGTTTTATCATGCCTCTCTGAATATTTTATATATATTTCAACAGCCGCTCAGAGAATATTATGTCAGTTTATTTTCTTTTCTTTATGCATCAGAAGGTTTTTGCGAGTGCCTCTCGTCTTGTCGCACTGACCCCCTTTTCTCCTCTGAAATGGGACGACGGCTCAGTGTAGACAGATAATGAGTACAAGCTGTAGACTGAGGCGCTTGCTGCTGAATCTGAAATTGTGAAGGTGGCACGACATAAGTCGTGTGTGTGTCTGCGTGCGTGTGTGTGTGTCCCTAGTGTCCACTTGACAGTGAAAAGGGAACGGGCCGGCTCTAATCATGGCTCAATTCAATAACACAAGATCGGGTCAAACAAGGTTGTGTCAATCCACCTAAATATTGTTTTGTTCTCTCAGTTTGTTTTCTCAGTCAGGTAGTTTAACCGTAACCGATTGATTTAGATGTTATTGCTCAAGCAGAACCATAGTATTAAAACAATTATTAAAGGCCCAGTGCAGTCAAAACATGTTTAATATATATTTCCACACTATGAGATTGGAAAAATACTGTGAAATTCTGAAAATGATGATAATGTTCTTTTAGTGTAAGAGCTGTTTGAAAAGCCTGTTTTGGTGCAATGGAGTTTTGGCCTGCCTGGTGACATCACCAGGTGGTAAATTAGTTAATAGACCAATAGGAAAGAGAGTTCCAAACCTTTATACCAATAACAGCTAGTTTTCAGTTTTCAGACCACTTCCAGACAGTCCTAGCAAAATTATTGCTTGAGAAATTGCTCTTTGCTAAGAAACTATTTTAGTTTCTTTTTGACCATTTTAATTGAAAACAATCACAGTAAGGTACTGAATTGTTACCCAGAAATTATTTGATATTGAGATAAAAATGGCTGCATTGGACCTTTAAATCTGAAGATGATTATGTAGCTGTCCCACTCAACATGAATATATTTGGCACGATTGCCCTGCCGTTTATTCAAATTCAACACCCCTTCTGTGAACGCACAAAGAACATACAGATGCTCCGTTGGCAACGCTTGCCAAACTAATATTCCAGCTAAATGCCAGCCATTGTTTTTGTCGGAGTTCGAGACTTTTGTTTTGTAGCCTTTTGTTTTGGCAATGAATTTTCAGTCCCTCATCACCAGCCTGTTAACTTGAGTGGCTGTCAACCAGAGCTAGCGCGTTAGCATGCTAGCACTGACACACCAATAGATTAATGGCTGCCAACCAAAGCTATTACATTAGCATCCTAGAACTCACGCAGTGATAGGTGACAGACAGCCGCTCTCCCGGTAGTATAGCCAAGGTGAAGCGACTAATTGGCGTGCGAAGGGCGCTGGGGCGCCCCATCCCTGTGGTGCCAGATTTCTGGTGACATCTCATCTTTTTTCTCGAGAGGCTAGATTGACAGAGGCTGGGACCCCCGCTTCAGAAGATGTGTTTGACACGCAGAGTGTGTGTCCTTGGTTTGAGAATAGAACACACACACATTCTCTTACATAGACACACACACACACGTCTCTTGTGGTATTCCGCCTCTCTCTAAAACCGATGTGCCCCTTGGGGAAAGATAAACTTTTGAGGGATATTTTGTCAGATGTTTTTCACCTTTGTTCCTCCTTATCTCCCTTTCTCTCTCGCTCTCTCTGTCCCCCGCTCTCTCTCTGTATGTTTCTCTCACACACACACTAAGGCACACGCTGAAACATTCTAGTAGGACATGTTGCCTAAAATATTACAATAAATTAAGTGAATGCACCTGAGTCAAGTAAGTTCTTATTGTTATCTCTTTTTCTCTCCCTTTCCCTCCCACTCTCTCTCTCCCTAACTTTTTCCAGTCATGCCCCGTTTCGCTGAACAAGTGGAGGTGGCCATCGAGGCGCTGAGCACAAACCCCCACAGCCCTTCGAGGAGAACGAGTTCATCGACGCGTCCCGCCTGGTCTACGACGGCGTGCGTGACATCCGGAAAGCCGTTCTCATGATAAGGGTACATCCACTTCCTCATTTCCTCCTCTCACGCTTCTCAAAGCATGCTGGGAACAGAATCCGTACCAAATTACACCGTCTATTGCCATTATAGTGCACTACTTTTGAGCAGGGCCCATAGAAAGTAGTGCACTATATTGGACCATGGGTGCCATTTGGAACACACACTTATTCTCCCATTGACATCAATGCATGACCAAGTGTAAATTAGGATTCTCCCCTATAACAACTGAAATGTCAATTTTCTAATTTTCTTTCTCATTGTTATCCAATTCCAAGAATGTGCCCTGCGTGAGGTCACATGGAACGTCCATTTTCCCAAGATGAAACGCAAACAATCTCCCTGATTTGATGTTAATGAATAAGAAATTAATTTACATGGAAATTAAATGACGAAGAACTTTGCACTTTATAAGAACCCTTATGGGGCAGTGTAACATGACATAACACTGTAGGGCTGGCTGGAATAGACCAACTCAGTGGCCTTGTGGTTAGAGTATCCACCCAGAGATTGGAAGGTTGGGGGTTCAATCCCTGATCAAGTCATACCAAAGACTCTAAAAATGGTACCCGATGCCCCTCTGCTTGGCACTCAGTATTAAGGAGATAGATTGGGGGTAAGGCCCTGAGATAGACTAGCGTCCTATCCATGGGGGTGCTACAGAAACTGGAAATAGGCTGTTCTGGCTCTGACAAGACGTGTTTACTTATAACATAATACTGTAAGGCTAGTTCCATGGACTGGACTTTGTATTGATGTTACAACAAATCCTATTACATAGTAATTGCTATAGACTCAGCCACATCACACTGTATCCACTATGGTAGGCCTACTAGATGGTGGTCGTCTAGCGTTTTCTCTCTACTCGCACCCCTTTTCTCCCAACACCACCATGCAAATTAATTTATTCAACTTTGGACTGCTGGAAAGTTTCCCAGTGCAGTTGCGAGACAAATCTAATTACGGGGAAATAATTTGATGTTGGTAAATAATGTAAAACAGGGGCTTTGAACTGGCCGAGACCGACCCACCAACCTCATAATCTATTTCCAAGTTCAATTACTCTTGGAGGCTTAGAGGACTATCTATGATTTCTCGTCTTTGTGTAGCCTAACATCCGTAATACAATGTGTAGCCTTTCATATGAAACGTCTGAAGGATGTTTTTGTGGAGTGTGTGTTTTTTTTGCTCCCATGTAAGCTGGTGTACATGGATTTCTTTAGAATCGGCTGGCAGGGCCTAGTTGTAGCCTACAACAGCAATGGATTATGGGGGCAATTCTCCATGGTGTTCAGTTTAGAAGTTGAGTATGGTTGGGTTTGTGTGTAGAGGGTTAATAAAATTGCATTCCACACACACACACAAACACACACTCACACACACACCGACACAGGTACACACGTCCGCAGACATCTGCTATATGTCCACTTCAGAAAATGCGACGCAAATTCAACTAAAACAAGGCTTCTATGTTCACATTCATTTCAACATACAAAGGGGAGCACATATCCATTCTTCTGGGAACAAAGGGGAAATAATTAACCTGCAGGAGATACAAGCAGTCAAACCTCATCCAGGATGTGTCCTAAATTGCACCCTATTCCCTTTATAGTGCACTACTTTTGATCAGGGCTCATAGTGATCTGGTCAAAAGTCGTACACTATATAGGGAATAGGCTGCCATCAAATAAAATAAAAATTGTATTCATCACATGCTTCGTAAACAACAGGTGTGGACTAACAGTTAAATGCTTACTTATGGGCTCTTCCCAACAATGCAGAGATAAAGCAAATAGAGAAATACTAGAAAAGTAAAACACGTAATAATAAAAGTAATAATAGATACACAATGAGTAATGATCGGTCATAGGAAACGATGGCGAAAACATTATTCAGATCAGCGCAAAAAAAAAACACAAAATAGCCGAATTGGTCAGGAGCCCGTAAAACAGTCGCTATACATTCCAGCGCCATCTCCCATTCATTTGGGACGCACCCACTGTCTTACGTAAACAATAGTGTTGGCATTCCATTACAGTCTTCTCCTCATCTTCCTCTATGTACCACACAAAGAATAGATGTGCGAGATATTGATAATGTCAGATATAGAGTCGGATATCATGCCCGCCTTTGTATCGTGTAGACACGCATAATTGTAACGTCTTCCTGTTCGTGTGGTGGATTTGAGAGAAATCGGTTTGTCTTTGAGAGAAGCACCTCCGAAGCTGTTTTCATTAAAACCAGCTTTTGATAAAAGTCATCAATTTCAGGGTTTGGACTAGTGGCCTCTTCAGCTTGTAGATGAGATTGTTATGTCTAGAGATAAGGACGGTATAGACGATGTTCACAGTGTTGCCATGGTGATAGACACATTGTTGACAAACAGACAGACAGGTGGGCGACCGAGCCACTCATCCCGCCCTTCTCCTCAGCTAACTGCCTCCCGATTGGCCCGGAAGCCCCAGCTCCCTGCTCCTAATTGGTCGAACACATTCACTGATTCGTCCCTGAGTCCTGCCTGTCTAGAACGTCTGTCTCGTCCCCACCCTGTCTCGTTGTGAGATAGCAGTTAGACACAAGTTGAAGATTGAAGAAGAAAAAACAGAATCACGGAATCTCTTGAGGCCATTTACCCTCCCTGCCCTTTTCCCTTTGTGCCGTTTGATCCCACTAGTTGAGGGAGCTTTTATAGTGCTCTTATGGTGCGTGGTGTAAACCACCACCGAGACTTCTTAAAAACAATGATGCAAGGGACTTGAAATCAGAGCAAGCGTATAAAGAAAAAGTGGGCTGAATAATTCAACACAAGGAGATCTGACTGTTAATCGTGTGACATCTCCCGCCAGCCGCCCCTCACGTGACGGGAAGGCCTATCTGCCCTCAGACTCTGACTAAGAACAGACTCAACCCAGGACGCAGAAGAAGAAGAAGAAGAAGAAGAAGAAGAAGAAGAAGAAGAAGAAGAAGAAGAAGAAGAAGAAGAAGAAGAAGAAGAAGTGTGCGAGTGAGACGTACAGTAGTGAAGAGTGGAGATAGAGATGTGTCTGAGGACTGATGTATTAGATCACTGTGTTGTGTGACACTGCAGCTGTTGATCTAACAGTCGTCATGTTTTTTTTCTCTCTCTCTCTCTCTCTCTCTCTCTCTCTCTCTCTCTCTCTCTCTCTCTCTCTCTCTCTCTCTCATACATCTACTCTTCCATTTCTCTTCTCATCTCCCACACACCTTCCCCTTCTCTCCCTAATACTTTTTCCCTCTTTCTCTCTCCTCCCTCCTTTGTCTCCCCCCTCTCTATCCCCTATCTCTTTCTACCCACATCCCCCTCTCTCTCTCTCTCTTGCTCTTCCCTCTCCATCCCCTCCCCACCTTTCTCTGTAGACACCTGAGGAGCTGGAGGATGACTCAGACTTTGAGCAGGAGGACTATGACGCCCGCAGCAGGACCAGCGTCCAGACGGAGGACGACCAGCTCATCGCCGGACAGAGCGCCAGGGTGAGTGGAACTCTATAACCCCACTAGAACCATACACTAGAACCCCACTCTAGAACCTGCTCTAGAACATTCCATAGCGCGCTGCATAGATGATTTAAACATGACACGGGTTGAGTCGGAAATGGGACCCTATGTAGTGCAATACTTTTGAGTCAAGAGGTGCACTGCGAAGGGAATAGTGTGCCATTTCAGATGTGCCCAAGGATACCCCTATTTATCACGAAGTCCTCTGCTCCAGTCAGTGGGGTGTCCCAATGGTCATAATGTAAAGGTCAACCCAGTCCCTCAATCACTTGTGCACACTATCTTATGGACTCAGACTGTACTGTCCTGGCTGAGGTATATTTTCCTTTCACATTGTCCTACCCAGCACAGTTCCAGCAACTCTGGTGGATTCGTAACCAGGTCAGCCCAGTGAAGCTAGGCTTGGCTCAGTTTAGCTCATGCTCAGTAATGTGAAAAGGGTATTGTTGTAGTGTGTCATATTGCAAGTCGGCCTTCAATTTCATTACCTAAAGCTCTGTTGTTGCACCGCTTCAGTTTCTCTCATGTTCAACATATTGTACATTCCCAGTGGTTTCCTCTCTGGATAAACGCCACTGTTGTATGATTTCAATTTCACAGGATTCCATCATACGGTAAACGAAAAGCACATTGAAATGATAATAGCCTAATTTGGTGGTTTTGAAATTACTAAAGCACGATCCCACTCGGGAGGAGAGACAGGTGTAAAATTGCGAGCGCAAATGAAGCCGTGGCAATTACCGAATCCCCCCTCCGATATTACCGGGAACGCACACACGGACCGTGCCAAGCCTGGATGGCGCCACCTGGATGGCGCCAGCGATCACCGGGGCTTTGGGCTTTGCGCACATTAGCGTTTTTGTTCTATTTATTATTTGTACACCGGGGCCCTGCTTAAAGTACATTAAAGGGTATCAGTGCTTGCCACCCCTACAGCAGGGAGAGTGGTTGGGGTTGGAGCATGGTGAATGGATTGTGGAAAACCAGGTGGCAGGAAAAGGTTTGGCCGCATGCCTCCCCTCATCCTGAGAGGCCTACTGCTTGCTAGGAAGCCCTCTTCAGAGTCAGAGGGAGGGAGGGAGGGAGGGGAGCGAGAGATGACGTTATGAATGGGAAATGGAATGGAGAGGGGAAACATTGAAATGAACCCAAAGCCTGTTTGCACCAACAGGCCTCATAAACACACACCACCACCACATCTCTCTCTCCAAACAAAGCTGTCAAAAAGTTGAAAGTAGGGGAAAACAGACAGAGAGAACGGTTGTGTCAAACTCCATGATTAGAACAACTAACTTTGGCCATAAGGCGGGCGCAGTAATGTACTTTTGGGAGCACAGACAGCCGTTGTTCTGGGAGACTGGTAGGGGGTCCGGCAGGGGGTCTGGCACCTGTTTCGTCAGGGTGAGAAGTGGGGACAGTTGGGTGACAGTTTGGTCTCATCGAATCCCACTGAGTCGTCCCACGGTGTCCCGCGGCTCACACACTCACACACGCACATGCATGCATGCAGACACACACACACACACGCGCACACATACATACACACCCACACACACACCCACGATCCCCTGCAGCGAGGGCCATCTGAGCTCAAGCGCATAACACAGAGTTGAACAAGTGTCTTTATGTTCTATGCAACTCTGTGAGTGGGCTATACCTCCTGCTGCTAGTTAGTTTGAGGTGCATGCTCCTGAGTCACATGTTGATGACTCCATTGAAATGGATGCCACTTGACATAAATGGGTGCTATTCATTTAGAATTGTAGACAAGCACATGATATATAGACATGCTTGCTATCACACTCACACACACACACACTCACGCATGCACACACACACATACACACTTACAGTACATTTGCTCATAGGCGATACATACTTACTGTATACTGTACACGCACACACAAACACACACACATGTACACTCACATTTTCACATAGACACACATACATAAAATATGCGGTTAGCCTAGCCACAGGTGTCCTGCCCACTAACCTGTCAGGTCACGGTAAACCCTGTTTCCTTTCTCGCGGTCATGTGAAGTGCATATTGGCACACCACAGCGTGTGTTGTTATTAGAAGAGACAAGAGGAACGGTGATCAGCCATCTTCTGTGTCTTCTCAGTGTGACACCCACTGTTCCTTTCACTCTGGGCATGTGTAGGGTATCATGCAGCACACACCGCGCTGACACAAGGTTAGCTACTCCCCACTGGGCTAAAACTGGTTCAATCAACGGTGTTTCCACATCATTTCAACCCAAAAAATCTATGTGATGACGTTGAATCAATGTGGAAAACTCATTGGATTTGCAAAAAGTTATCAACGTAATGGAATTCACCCAACTTTTAACCTAAATCCAATGACAGGGTGAAATATTTTCTTGATTTCACGTTGAATTCACGTTAGTTGACAACTCAACCAAATGTAAATCAAAACTAGATGTTTAACTGATGTCTGTGCCCAGTGGGTCTCTCATTGCGTCAAACACACCCACACCACACAGACACTAGGTTAGCCTCTCACTCTCTCTCCCTCTCTCTGTCTCTCGCTCTGTCTCTTGTTCACACTGATGTGGAACACATTCTGACTGACACTACGGGTGTGATGCAAAGGATATTTTTGATCAGTTTGACGGCACAAAAATGATTACACCACCATTGTGTGGTGTCTCCAGTGTGAACAAGGCTTTATTTTTCTTGCTTTCTCTCCCTCTCTCTCTTCCTTTTTTCTCTCTCTCTCGCTCTCTGTCCCCCCCCACGCTCTCTCTCTCTCTCAGTAATCCGGGGGCGGCCCCGAGAGCCTTTGTTCCTCGAGCGGCTTTTCCTGGTGCAGCGCTCCGCTTGTCACTTCTATTATACTTATGCATAGAGCTAAGTTATTAGAATCAAACATGCATAATGAGAGGAGGGAGGAAACACACAGGAGATGGCCTCTCTCCGCCTTTTTTGTCCTCCACTCACACACACACACACAGACAGAGAGACACACACACACAGGGACAGAGAGACACACACACTCTCTCACACACAGAGACCGAGAGACACACACACTCTCACACACACAGAGACAGAGACACACACACTCTCACACACACAGAGACCGAGAGACACACACACTCTCACACACACAGAGACAGAGAGACACACACACTCTCTCACACACACAGAGACAGAGACACACACACACTCACACACACACAGAGAGACACACGCACACACACACACACACACACACAAAGCCCCCCTCTCCAGCTGTCTTCTAACACAGTGATTGGATAACACTGTTGATAGGTCAGCCATAAAATTGAACTCGCTAGTGTCTGGGCAGTTTATTTCAAATGAAACAAATTAAAGTCATTTCGCGATGCCCCTGCCTGTGAAGAAACCCGGAAAGCGTCGTGCCTAATCCCCGTCGAGCCGCCGAGTGTATTGGCACGCACTATATAGGATGGGATTTGCCACTGCGCTAAGCTCCCAAGGCCCGCTCTTGTTGTTATCAGTAAGCAGAGGAAGGGATTTTGGGATAAGTGAATTCTGGAGAGCGGGAGAAGTAAAAAGTACCCTCACCTAGTGCCTTCCCCCTCCGCCCCCCGTTATGACATCCCAATTGGCCCCTCTGTTTCTTTGTAAAGCACCATTGCGAGAGTTTGAGCACTAAACTATCCTTTTGAGCCACCATCTTTATTTCATTGACAGTTGAGGTAGATTCCCTTTAATTCAGCAGGAATTGGAACCAGACCTGTAAAGTTGTATATACACTTTTTACAGTAGCGGTAAACACTGAATTGATAGACATAAGAGGTGACACAGTTAAGAAATAGTTTACCTATGTAAGTAGACATCATCACAAACCACATATTAAAGTTGGTTTGTTGTGTGTATTGTGGCACAATCAGGGGAATGTCCTCCTAAATACTACACAAAAACTCACATTCCCATAAGGCTTTGCTGTTTGGGGTTGTGGCTCTCCAATTAGACTCGATACAGATGTGTGACAGCCATACAGTCAGAGCTGGCCATTTTGCCAAAATAGACAGGTATTTTTTCTACCTCTGCTTTTTGTGTCTTTTTTGTGTTTGCAGTTGCTAGCTGACCAATATCCTTTTTATTTCATTTTAGTTCTTGTTTTCATTAGGGTTTTACTGATTGTCTGACACTTCCTGTGTCAGTATGAGTATGTGGCCTTTCAGTTTCCAGCTAGACCAGGAGGTCTGCTCATAGTGTCACTGGAGAAAGGTGACCTTGGTGGGGGCAAACTTCTTTCAACTGCCTGCCTCCCGCTAAAGGGGATAGCTCAAAATGTCTGCCACCAAAAAGACTCCACACCCCATAAGGCCTTGCTGCTGTGACCAAGTTGCAAGTGATGTTCCTGATTGATTTATTAGCAGTGTAGCTCTCCATTTGAACATACTCAATAAGGTGTGGGAGCTCAAAAGCCGGCAGGAAACTACTGTCCAGTCAGCCAATATGGTAGCCTTATTTGTTTACCTCTGCTTTGTGTTTGCCATATGTAAGCCACATATGTTTAGTTAATTGATTAACATTTAAGTTCTGATCTTCACCCTTGTCTCTCAGTGTTCATGGCCAAGCCTATATTTAGTGTTGGCACAGTAGATTTAATGATACAGATAGTAGCAACCTTAAATTTGGGAAGTAATTACAATAATGCTGAATTTCTCAATGATAATTGGAAAAGGTCAGATTTGTCACAGCAATATGTAAGCTCTTTGTGGAAGCTGTAGGGGCTCTACTCAATTGGTGTCACTGAAGCATTACAGATTGTGCGCTAGATATTTAAAGGTAATTTCCGATTGAGCCGACATATGCAGCATTTACTGTGAATGCAGTGTCCGCTAATGCGGGAACATTGCCTTTAAATTTCCGCAATACGGATCGAATTGAGTCCTAGATGTTATGTAATTTTTGCATACTGTAGCCACTAGCCACAGTTCATGTAGATTCCATCTACAAGTAGAATAGCTAGCTGTATGTAGAACTAGATACAGTAATGACCAAAAATGTTTGGATGTTCAATTGTAGAAGCAGATAGATGTAGAACAATGTAAAAGCTGATGTAGGCTACTTGATTATGGCTATTAGTGTGTGTGCGTAAATGTTGAATGATCAGTAAAATTCATAATGAGGGGCAATATTTTAGAGCTACAAGAAGATGCATTGAAAGGTATGGTTATGTGGTAGTGAAAGTGGAGTGGGAGAGTGGTAGTGTTGAAATCTACCCAAACATTTATGTAAATGTATTTCTAACTCCAAAATGAAGATGAAGTATTGAATTCAGATTTATAGAGGAGTGATGAGACAACTCAATGAATCTTTCACAGGTTATCCAAATCCAATACTATATATATATTTTTTTTTTTTACATTTTTTAGTCATTTAGCAGACGCTATTATCCAGAGCGACTTACAGT
Organism: Coregonus clupeaformis; assembly: GCF_020615455.1. Classification (NCBI taxonomy): domain Eukaryota; kingdom Metazoa; phylum Chordata; class Actinopteri; order Salmoniformes; family Salmonidae; genus Coregonus; species Coregonus clupeaformis. The sequence goes on along the minus strand of NW_025533951.1, from coordinate 116,643 downwards.
TAGAGAATACATATATATATATATATATATATATTTTTTTTATACTGGCCCCCGTGGGAATCGAACCCACAACCCTGGCGTTGCAAACACCATGCTCTATCAACTGAGCTACATCCCTGCCGGCCATTCCCTCCCCTACCCTGGACGACGCTGGGCCAATTGTGCGCCGCCCATGAGTCTCCCGGTCGCGGCCGGCTGCGACAGAGCCTGGATTGCACAGTTAGCACTGCGATGCAGTGCCTTAGACCACTGCGCCACTCAGGAGTACGGTGTAAGGGTTTGCGCTTCAACAAACACCTTGAAAGTAAATGTCCAGATACATGTCTTAGAGGCTTCCAATTCACGCACAATTGGTGGGCCCAAAACTGCCCATACATTAGATTGGTCGACATGGGAAGGTTCCTCGGTCGTCACTACATATATATAAAAACTACTTAGCCAAATGTGGCATAAACATGATGTTTAACAGAGAGCTAACATGGTATTTTAAAATACATGGTTCGATCTGGTCAACAATTCAAGTTTCAGAATGTCTTGGTCAGTACATACATTCTACTGATTCACACAGTACATGCATATACTGTAATATATAAAACATACTGGATAAATATAGTGGGTATATATTGGATTATAACAATTAAGAATAGATCTAGGTTTTCAAAAAGTATGTCAAGTATTTTATTGAATTAATGAGCAACACCGGAGAGAGGACGTGAGGAATTCACACACCTAACCCAGGCTTTATTCTTACCACTAGATAGTGTGCAGCTAATGACATTTTATCCAGACTATTTGCTACAGGGAAGGACTACCTGAACTTGTCCAATAAGAAACGCTTGTTTTTGTTTTCTGTTGCAAAACATTTTGCTACGGAGTCCATTAATGAATAGACCCCATGCTCCTCACTATCATGGCAGCGTCCAGCTGCCTCGGCTCCGCTGGCACCCCGTATAATTAGTGATCAGTGAATAATAGATGTGGCGTGGAGGGAATGCTAATGTCTGACCCCTGACTGTGGGGGTCCGTGGCGGTGTGGTGCTGAGGCGAGCCCCCCCTCACCGTCGCCACCCGTCTGGGGGGAGGGGGGGGGTGCAATTATCCAGTTAATTGCCATGGTGTTGCTCACGGTCGGGATGGGGCCATCTCTTTCTCGGTGTATGCACTAACCTGTCGCGATTGATTCCACTTGGAGTTTAATACAGGACTTCCTCCCACCTGCCATCTTGTTGGCTGCTCAGTCTCACATTAAATGCAATATTTAACAGAGCGTGTCTGAATTCATTGTCTATGAAGAGTGCTACAGGAGAAAGCTTCCCTTGAGGATTTTCCCTCTTCACTTGTAATGTTGGTTCCTGTTGGGTTTAATTACAGGCTAACACTGCCGTGTGTTTAAGTGTTACCTACCACCGTTCTCACCCACCCATGTTGTTGTTTATGAATAGGATTGGCGGCACACTGATTGGTGTGTGTGTGTAGCTACACTCAACGCTGTAGGGGTTAGGTTTGTTTGTGTGTTTGCATTGCTTTAAACAGAGAGGCAGAGGCGAAGCGAGAGGGTTAACTCCGCCCATAATCTGTCTTCTCCAGCAGGTGGCGTTTTTTCGCTCACCAAGCCAGGAGGTTTTGTATGGAGGTAAATGAGACTGTCGAATTTGGTCAACAAAAATGTAATGGCTTATTTGCTTCATGAGTTAATTTGATCAAATATACATGCTGTAATGCTTAGGTTCTTACGAGTGTGCTGATAGAAGTAGGACACAGAGATGTTCAGAGATGTATCTGTCCTCTCATTGACTAGAACGGTCCCACCTGATCTTGCCTCCTCCCGACTGCCTTCCATTTTTAAAGACATTTATTTTAATTGTTAGAGCGGCCAATGGAGTATCTGGTCAATATAATGGAACATCTGTGCTTTAAAACAGTGGTTCTCAAACCTCTTCTTGGGGACCCCCAGACGTTTCACAATTTTGTTTTAACTAATTCATCTAATTAGTTGACAAGTTGAATCAGGTGTGCTTGCTCTGGAATAAATCAAATACATGGAATGCCTGGGGGTCCCTGAGGAGAGGTTTGAGAACCACTGCTTTAAACCACTACTCAAACACCAGCCTGAGGCATGTAAACATGGTCACTTGCCCAATTCCTCTCTCCTTGCCCCGTGTCCTCTCTCCTTGCCTCCTTCTCAAATCCCATTGGAGGAGAGGGTCCGAGGGGAAGGTTCTTGGATCTTCTCCACCAATGTGGGTTTAAGAACCTTGTGAGAAATCAAGAAAATACCAATTGAGAAAGCGCCCTGGTCCAGCTCGCTCTGAAACTGAAACCAGCAAGGTTCCGGTGGTGAAATGGTTCCACTTGGGCAGCACTGCCAAAAGTATAATATCTGGCTCTGAGACTGTAGAGAGGGAGTGATCAGTAGGGTGACATCTGGTGCTGTGTGATGAGATAGCAATGTCTGATGGCCTAAAACAGCTTTGCGCCTCTCTCTGCTTCTCTCTCATGCTCTCTCTCCTTCCGTTCTGAGGTACTTTATGAGAGGAAGACGAGTCATTTGTGGTTGTTATTCTCTTCCTCACACCTCCATGGAGGGACGGGTGAAAGGTGATACACGTTCACACTGAGCTCATCCTGCCGGTCACCCCCACACACCAGCTTTGCTGTGAAAGAAATGGGGGAGGGACGTAGACAGACGGAGGAGGCAGAGTGGGGAAGTTATTTCTTAGCGAGACAAGTCATGCTTATAAAGACAGTCTACGTGTTATAGGGAGAGTTTATAGACTGTGCCTGGAAACTAGTCATCAAAACCTTGCTTCCAAAGTCCCTTCCTCACATCTCCTACAATGAGCTTTGAGAGGGAGGCGAGGAATCGAGGAAACAAGGACAGAGTAGGAAATCATTAAGCATAGAGTTTACACTACAAAAAGTGAAATCTAAGCAAACCTAAATATCTTATATTGAGTGATAATTCACTTAAATGTTTTCTTTTTTCTTACGAAGCTAAATTATCTAATGTCAGTCGCAGATATTTTTGCTTATTTTAACCTAGAAAAGTAATTTATCTTATTTCAAGATATTTTTCAAGATATTTTACCTTAATAAGACAATTAAGTTAAAATATCAAAATATCTTGAAATAAGATAACTTACCTTTTTTGTTTAAAATATAAATAAGTAAGTAAGTAAGTAAGAAGTAAGAAAATGACGTTAGATAAATGATCTTGGTAAGAACAAAAACACATTTGAAGTGAATTATCACTCAATATATTATCTTTATATTTCTCTTTTTGCAGTGTAGGGAAGGTGCGGTTAAAAACAATATCAACCATGCAATGGATACTTCATCTTTCCTTTCCTCCTCTGTTTTGAATCAATAGTACAAACCTAATAGTGCTCGACTTACTTTGCTCCCCTGCACTCACCTCAGAATGTTGAACAAATACATTATTCATTGACTGGTATAAGAAGTAAAGTAATTAGACATTTATCTCCCAAATAATATCGGAGCCTCTACTGCGCTGGTGACCTTGCCTAGAGATTTATGCCATCTCAGACCTGCCTGGAATGGCTATGGTGAGAGAGAAAAATGTATTATCATGGCAAAACGAGCCGAGGAATGGATTTTTGTCTTCATGAGTATAAGTTGTCAGGGGGTTTTAGGAGCGCTGGTTGATTAATTGTCAAGTTTATAACTTTATTCGGAAGCCTTTCAGAAGGGCAAAGTCAAACTCTTAACTCAATATCTATTCCCGTTGACTATACTGAGGAATATAGGCTAGTCAAGTAAAATATTTTAAGATCAATTTATGCTTAAGCTTTGGTATTTGTTGTATCATAGTAAGCCTTTTCACTGCCAGTGTTTAATTGTTTGATTATTCCTTCTCTTCCTCCTCAATCTATTCTTCCCCATTTCTCCCACGTCTCCCTATTCACTCCCTGTATGTTTCACTCCTCATCTGCTCTTCTTGACTCCCCTACTCACCTTCCTCTACCCCCTCCTCTTCCTCCTCCTACATCTTCCTTCTCCTAACCCTCTCAGGCAATCATGGCCCAGCTTCCTCAGGAGGAGAAGGCGAAGATCGCCGAGCAGGTGGAGAGCTTCCGGCAGGAGAAGTGCAAGCTGGACGCCGAAGTGGCCAAGTGGGACGACAATGGCAACGACATCATCGTCCTTGCCAAGCAGATGTGCATGATCATGATGGAGATGACAGACTTCACCAGGTACAGTAACAATGTGGCTAATGAGAACCTAGTTGAAGTGAATGGTATTCCTTATGAATGTCAATGTAATAATAATAATAATAATAATAATAGTATAGAACTACTAGAACGGGTGTCCCCATTCAAGTCACAGGTTTGTTATGGGGTGGACCGGTGGCCATTTGGAAATGATGCATAACAATACCATGTCATGAGTTTACCAGTAATATTGCCATGGACAGAGGCTCTATATACCCATTCTAGTCATTATATTTCTATGGTAGATAAATTCCCTAAAACCCATAGCACACTTCAGCAGGGCACATCTCTGTGGAATATTTAGATATTAGAAATATAGTAAAAGAAACATGTAACAAACAACTGAAGTTTAGAATAACGAATAACATCCGCTCTATTCATGACAATTCTAATGTCTGCAACATTTCACCACATTTGCCTAATGAAAGTGGCCCTCTCAGGAGTGTGTGCTCCCCCCGAAGGGGAAAATAGTCTTAGACACACAGTACTTCTGTATACAAAATAGACAATGTACATTACACACTCAACATAATGCATACATTGCACGTTACCCTTATCATCAAACACTTCTCATATAGCCACATACATAATATTTTGCATATTCCCTTATTCTGTCAGTGGAGTACTAACACAGCTCAGCCTTACTTATTGCTGTTTAGGTATTTGATGGACATGGGAGTGAAGGAGTGCTTATACCTGTTCAGCTTGTAGGGACCCTATAGTGTCTGCCTGAGGGGAGGAGCAGATACCGGAGTGAAGTACATGGGAGGGATATGAAATTATTTTCTGCGCTTGTCTGGTAATGGTCTGTTCAAAAATAGTCTACAGGGAGGGATGTTGCCTCACACCCATGACCTTACATTTATATTTTAGTCATTTAGCAGACGGTCTTATCCAGAGCGACTTACAGTTAGTGAGTGCATACATTACATGTTTTTTTTTGTTATTATTATTTTTTAATACTGGCCCCCCGTGGAAATGAACCCACAACCCTGGCGTTGCAAACGCCATGCTCTACCAACTGAGCTACATCCCTGCCGGCCATTCCCTCCCCTACCCTGGACCAATTGTGCGCCGCCCCATGGGTCTCCCGGTCACAGCCGGCTACGACAGAGCCTGGATTCGAACTAGGATCTCTAGTGGCACAGCTAGCACTGCAATGTAGTGCCTTAGACCACTGCGCTACTCGAGAGTACCTTCATGGCAGTTTGTTTCAGACGGGCAATTTGGGATTCCAGTTGAACTGATAAATTGCCAAACCAGACTGTAGTAATATGTACCAAAATGTAAACGCAACATGCAACAATTTCAAAGGTTTTACTGAGTTACAGTTCATATAAGGAAATCAGTCAATTGAAATTAATTCATTAGGCCCTAATCTATGGACTTCACATGACTGAGAATACAGATATGCATCTGTTGGTCACAGATACCTTTTAAAAAAGGTAGGGGCGTTGATCAGAAAACCAGTCAGTATCTGGTGTGACCACCATTTTCCTCATGCAGCGCGACACATCTCCTTCGCATAGAGTTGATCAGGCTGTTGATTGTTGCCTGTGGAATGTTGTTCCACTCCTCTTCAATGGTTGAGCGAAGTTACTGGACTTGTCCAATTTCCCCCTTTAGATTGGAAACATCTCCTTTGTTGTGTGAGTTTGCCATGTTCTGTTGTTCGCAGTTCCTAGCCATGCTAATCTGTCCTTTGTGCATTCATTTGAATTGAAGTAGTACTAGATATGAGTGTGACTAGTAAATAATATAGTATAATAAATAAATAATAGTATGGGTAGGATCTGCAACCACACACAGGCAACTCACTTCGCTACAGGCTGTCCGGCCTTTTTGTCACAGCCCAACACTATATCAAATCAAATCAAACCCACCTGATTCAACAAATCAACAAATAAAGAAGCCTTTGATTGGATGAATCAGGTGCTTTAGTGGCTAGGCTGGAACAAATCGAAATCCAGGTCCTGCTATTGGTCAGGATAACAGGTATGGGCTGGGATTAGGCTGTGTAGACCAGCAGCAGCTAGATGAACAGAGATCCAACAGTCTTTTATTACCATTGAATCAGATAGAATATAATGTAGCCAAACCAGGATGATTGTGATCCTGTGTAGTGTTTACAGTGTGGATGTTGATGTTCTTTGGAAGGCAACAGCTTTTCTCCGAGCCCCCACCATCTGTATATCATGTCATAGCTAGCCCTGTGCTTAACCCAATGTACCTATTCCAAGGCATGGCACTATGATTCAGTGGACATAATATGCTAGCTATACAGAGCACAACAAGGGGACGATGCTATATGTGCTTCCCAAATGGCCCATATAGTGCACTACGTTTGACCAGACCACTATGGGGGAATAGAATGCCATTTGGGATGCATCCATGCAGTTTCATAATGATGAACAATTATCGATGTGGTGTGGTGGTGATGATTGCACCGACTTTAGTCAAGTGACCCTTGTGGTGACATTTGTTGAATTGGCGAATATAATGTCACCATGCAACTTTGATAACCAAATGGCACCCTATTCCCTATATAGTGGACTACTTATGACCAGATCTCCATGGGCCCTGCTCAAACGTAGTGCACTATATATGGAATTGGGTGCCATTTGAGACGCAGCAAATGACACATCATGCATGGATTCACAAATGCCCAATTAACAGGATGTCAGCCAATATAAGTGACTACTGCTATAAATCTGTTTTTTCAGTCAGTGGGGGTGCATGTCATCCTACAACTAGAAAACTGCATGAGCCAGGCTATATCAGTAGAGTAGTGATACCATGCTTTGGTTAAACTGTAGGCTAAGGGCTCTATTCAGTCAGATCCGCTTTAGCCGACATCCGTATAGCGGTTGTTTTGACGGTGTCGGAGGTGGAACTGCTTTAGAGCTGTCAAATCCACAAGTGGCTCCCAGCATTATACCTAAAGCGGACATTTCCATTGGCTGCACGGAGCGTAATTTGAGCATAATTATTTCTATATAGCCTGCACTTTCTCGTTCTGAACTTCTAACGCGAGTGGGGCGGGTGTGGCTTTGTGACAATGATTGCAAGAGCAGCTGCTCACCAATTTGACGGCTCAAACGCAGTTCCACCTCCGACACCGCCAAAACATCAGCTATGAGGGTGTCTGCTATCGCCGGTTAACGCTTGATCTGATTGATTCTAGACCTAAGTTCTATCTTACCAGATCTGTTGTAGCCCTGCCAACTCCATTGCTGTTATTGTCAAGACAATTCCATAAGGAGTTGGCAAGAGAGCAGAAACAGACTGGCACCAATACTGATGAGCTTTGAGAAAGACCTATGTTGACAGCTGTCAGCTACTAATGATAGAGCACCATGATTTGAGAAGAACGTATCTAGTTGCGGCCCACGTTTTGGGTGTTTTTGGGGCATTGTTATATTTTTTCAGTTTTAGGAAGATTACTAATGCTGTTTTTATCGTATGCATTATTTATTAGTGGGAAAGTGTCTAGTGAATATAAAATGGAGCTTTTTGGAGTCTTTTAATCTGTTAATATCAAGTATTTCAGAGAGTGTTTGCTGTCTGCAGTTTGATAAATACAAATGTTGAACTTTAAACATACTAGAACTTAAGTCCTGTTTCCCTGTGTTCCCCGCCAGAGGCAAAGGGCCCCTGAAGAACTCCTCTGATGTCATCAATGCCGCCAAGAAGATCGCAGAGGCAGGCTCCAGGATGGACAAACTGGCCCGCGCTGTCGCCGACCAGGTAACACTTACCCCCCGTTGTGTATGTGTGTGTGTGTTCAGGATAGATCCACTTTTCACCATATTGCTTATAGACTATCGTTTCCCAAACCTCTCCTAAGCACACCTTCAGTTGGTCAACAAATCAAACCTGTGGAATTGGAATCAGCTGTGCTAGTTCAGAATACATCAGATCAGTGGCACTGGATGGGACGATTCAAGGTTTGGGACACACCGGCTCAGACCTATCCAGAGCTTCTCAGATCTTTGAACCCAAAGGTGTAGAAGCGAAGGGAAGGAGTTACTGTAGAGCTATATTAAATTAAACCGGGCCTATGCCTTCAGGCTAAGTGTATGAGGTGTGGTATATACATTATGGCCAACAGGGACTTTTTAGGGTGCGTCCCAATTGGCATCCTATCCCCTGTATAGTGCACTCAAAAGTCGTGCACTATGTAGTGTGCCTTAGTGTGTTTGTTAGTGGGAAGCAATGGATCTAGGCACAGTGAGCTGTCTTGGCGCGTTGCTGGCTGTCCCAATGGGACTTCCTTGCACTGTGAGAGCAGAGAGGAGCAGGGAGCTAGGGGCTTTGTCTGTGTCTTTAATCTAATTAGCGGCGCTGAGGTGTTGCATCCATTCATTATCAGATGAGTACCCTCTCCAAAACGCGCTGACAGACTATTTTCAATATCGAATCAATCAATGCGGCTGCTCCTCCTGGCTAGGGAAGATAAAGGGAGAACGGGGTAGAGAGGTTGTGGTGTGTGTGTGTGTGTGTGTGTGTGTGTGTGTGTGTGTGTGTGTGTGTGTGTGTATATCTGTGTTTGTTAGTACTTAATAGTAGCACTCCAGGTAATACATTATCTGCCTCTTCATTTCCGTCTGTCTTGAATAAGCTGTGAGAATTAGCCTCATGTAGCCTCATGCACAAAGACTTGTTGATTCATTAGGACTCCGTGCTCTTCTTCCTGGTGTCGTTGTCATAACTGCTGCATGTTTTACTCAGGGAAAGCTGTGCTATCACAATCAGTCTGATGACATTCAAATTATGAGGATGTTAGTGCAGCAGGGGTGGCTGGTGGCATTTTATATCAGTGGACGAACTCATACTAATGGCTGGAATAGAATAAATGGAACAGTATTAAACACATGGTTTCCTTGTGTTTGACACCATTTCATTCACTCCATATTATGAGCCATCCTCCCCTCACCAGTATCCTATGTAGTGCAGTGTGTTTGTGAGCCTGGCCTGAGTCTTGGTGTGTGTGTGTGTGTGTGTGTGTGTGTGTGTGTGTGTGTGTGTGTTTGTGTGTGTGCCATATTTGAAGAAACCCACAGAGCTCCTGGCTAGTGTGTTGTTGAACCGTGGCCACCGACCGTTCGCTCTGCAAGCAGGACTGGGTGGGTGTCAGGCGGTGAATATCTGTCATATAGCAAATCACTGGCAGCCTACCCTCGGACTGAATCAACAAATGCTGAATCTGAGCAGGTGGCTTGCCATTTTTAATTCCGCCTTTAAACGATTATTTGACTGGTGTTTGCTGAATATTCACAGCCTTCTGCTGCCCTCCTCTCATACTAGATGATGAGTGTGCGTGTGAAATGGCACCCTATTTCTTATATACAGTAGTGCACTACTTTTGACCAGATCTTTATGGGAGCCCATCAGGGTCTGGTCAAAAGTAGTGCACTATATAGGGAATAGGGTGCCATTTTGGATGAATCCTCATTCTGCAATGTAAAAAGAGGGTCCTGATTTTCTCCCAATTTAAACAGAGATTTGTTTTAAGAGTATTTCCGTGTGGAGCAATGCGAAACACACATCATCCAGGCACAACATACCGTAAATGGGTATTAAAATATTCAAACATTTAAGAGTTTGCTTTTATCATCGAATAGAAAGACTATTTGATCTTGTGTTTCTTTGGCAAGCCACTGTATTTTTAGATGTAATCTAATTCCAAAGCACCTTTCATAATTTTGCCTTCGACAAATAACTGTCATACTTTTTATGCCTTGTTTTTCAAGAGGACAAGTATTTTGCATTCACACCTTGCTGTGCCGTTAACCTGTGGCTGACAGACGCAGTCAGGCGTGTCAGGGAGATTGAAGCGTGTTTGTGTGTGTGTGTGAGATTGAAGCTTTGGGGTGCTACAGTAGGACAGGTCTCTCAAGTAGCAGCCCTTGTTACCACGCTCCATGTCAAACCCTATTGAAGAGCATGGTAAGAGCAGTCTGTCAGTCTGACTGTTCTGCGGATGGATGGGAGATTGAGGGGGAGGTGTGTGTGTGTGAGTGAGAGAGAGAGAGAGGGAGGTGTAAGAGTCTTAAAGGGAAATTCCACTGCTGTTCTATTGCACTATATACAGTACTAGTCAAAAGTTTGGAGGGTTTTTCTTTATTTTGACTATTTTCTACATTGTAGAATAATAGTGAAGACATCAAAACTATGAAATAACACATATGGAATCATGTAGTAACCAAAAAAGTAGCCAACCTTTGCCTTGATGACAGCTTTGCACACTCTTGGCATTCTCTCAACCAGCTTCATGAGGAATGCTTTTCCAACAGTCTTGAAGGAGTTCCCACATATGCTGAGCACTTGTTGGCTGCTTTTCCTTCATTCTGCGGTCCAACTCATCCCAAACCATCTCAATTGGGTTGAGGTCAGGTTATTGTGGAGGCCAGGTCATCTGATGCAGCACTCCGTCACTCTCCTTCTTGGTCAAATAGCCCTTACACAGCCTGGAAGTGTGTTTTGGGTCGTTGTCCTGTTGAAAAACAAAGATAGTCCCACTAAGCGCAAACCAGATGGGATGGCGTGTCGCTGCAGAATGCTGTGGTAGCCTTGCTGGTTAAGTGTGCCTTGAATTCTAAATAAATCACAGACAGTGTCACCAGCAAAGCACCATCACACCTCCTCCTCCATGCTTTACGGTGGGAACCACACATGCAGAGATCATCCGTTCACCTACTCTCCGTCTCACAAAGACACGGCGGTTGGAACCAAAAATCTCAAATTTGTACTCATCACACCAAAGGACAGATTTCCACCAGTCTAATGTCCATTGCTCACGTTTCTTGGCCCAAGCAACTCTCTTCTTCTTATTGGTGTCCTTTAGTAGTGGTTTCTTTGCAGCAATTCGACCATGAAGGCCTGATTCACGCAGTCTCCTCTGAACAGTTGATGTTGAGATGTGTCTGTTAGTTGAACTCTGTGAAGCATTTATTTGGGCTGCAATCTGAGGTGCAGTTAACTCTAATGAACTTATCCTCTGCAGCAGAGGTATCTCTGGGTTTCCCTTTCCTGTGGCGGTCCTCACCAGAGACAGTTTCATCATAGCGCTTGATGGTTTTTGCGAATGCACTTGAAGAACCTTTCTAAGTTCTTGAAATTTTCCGGATTGACTGACCTTCATGTCCTACAATAATGATGGACTGTCTTTCTCTTTGCTTATTTGAGCTGTTCTTGCCATAATATGGACTTGGTCTTATACCAAATAGGGCTATCTTCTGTATATCATCCCTACCTTGTCACAACACAACTGATTGGCTCAAACGCATTAAGAAGGAAAGAAATTCCAGAAATGAACCTTTAACAAGGAACACCTGTTGATTGAAATGCATTCCAGGTGACTACCTCGTGAAGCTGGTTGTATGAATGCCAAGTGCGTGCAAAGCTGTCATCAGTAGGCCTCCTGTAGCTCAGTTGGTAGAGCATGGTGCTTGCAGCGCCAGGGTTGTGGGTTTGTTTCCCACAGGGGGCCAGTATGAAAAATGTATGCAGTCACTAACTGTAAGTCGCTCTGGATAAGAGCGTCTGCTAAATGAAAACATTTTTAAAAAAAGAATCACGGCAAAGGGTGGCTACTTTGAAGAAACTTTGAAGAATATTTTGATTTGTTTAACACTTTTTTGGTTACTACATGATTCCATATGTGTTATTTCATAGTGTTGATGGCTTCACTATTATTCTACTATGTAGAAAATAGTAAAAATAAAGAAAAACCCTTGAATGAGTAGGTGTGTCAAAACTTTTGACTGGTACTGTATGTCCATTAATATGTTATTAACGTATCATATGTGTAATAAACTTGGCTAGCTTGACTTGTAGTGGTACTGGAAAGTTCGGATATTGGCCGAATAGATCACCAAATTGCACTGTACTGAACAACACGTGTTAAAAGAGACCTTATATTGCTAGCTAGCTACCGACAGCAAAACAACTTACTCGTTTACCCTCCTGAGTCCTGGTCCAGCTGGTCTAAGCTGCCGTCGCTGCTTGCTGGTCTCGCAATTATTTTGTGTATTCTGGCTCAAATAAATAGGACTGTATGTTCCTATGTTAAAGAATATCAAAACATTTTTCATAATCCAGCTCTTCTTGGAAAGAGGAATCAGAAGCAGCCATTGTAGCTCATTATTTAGTAATCTTGGATAGACAGTGCACGGTAACATAGATCCGGTGAACCTATAAACTAGTACAGTACCTCACCCATTTTGAAAAGCCTGCCTTCGAGGGTGGGAACAAGGAAGTATGGCTCCCGTCAGGCTGTAGTTTTTACAAAGCCAGGAGAAATTAGATATCCTGCAATGTCCTGGCAGAAAGGAACATCGTTGAGACTAGTCTGGCTCTATTGAACAAGGACAACCATATCTACTCGCTGAAAGCGTGATCGTCGAAACACAAAGGCCACAATAATTGCTACAAAACATGACTCATTTATTTTTTGATCAGACAGCAGGCTCAATCAACCAATAACGTCATTGGTTGAATTCTCTCTTTACTCTCTCTATCTTTCTTCTATCCCCTCTCTCTTGTTCTCTCTCTTTCTTCCTCTACTGAGGGTTTTCTTAAAACATAAAGCCCACTGCGTCCAGCAGCTCAGGCCTATGCGTAGTCGGGGGAAACTTTACAAACTTTCTACCTGCTGGGAACCTGCTGTGTTACTGCCTACCATAGAGATGTGAGGACAATGTATGTATCCAAAATTGAACCCTAATCCCTATTTAGTGTGCTACTTTGGACTAGGGCCCATAGGGTTATGGTCAAAAGTAGTGAACTATATAGGGAATAGGGTGCCATTTAGGATGCAGACTTGGTCAGGTGGGGTTGAAGAGAACTCAAGGCATGGTCATTTACTAGGACCCCCTGCCAGACGCCTTAAATGGCCATTGTCAGGAGAACAAGGAATCACAGAGAGATGGGGGCATCGGAGTCAAAAGTAGTGCACTATGTAGGGAATAGGGAAGCGTTTGGGGTTGCAGATTAGGAGCGTACTGACATTGATTATAATATGTATGTAAAACGTCATTATTCATATTTGCATTGTCGCTCTATCCATGTCTTTATTACACGTCCCTATGGGACCTGGTCAAAAGTAATGCACTATATAGGGAATAGGGTGCCATTTGTGAAGCATCCAGAGTCATGGGCAGAGCTCTGTTTTTATCTACAAGCCTGATTAGAAATGCAACACGCCATCAATATAGAGGTGTGATTTAGTGATGCTTTTGTGTGTGTGTGTGTGTGTGTGTGTGTTCTGACAGAGCTTTGGCCCCTGGTTTAATAACAGAAGTCCTGCTGCTGAGTCACCCATGCAGAGCGGCTGATTCATTTCAGGTCCAATTATGCAAAAACTAAATGGCTTCTTCCTCCCTCTTGAAAGTTTTCCACTAGCCTTGAATCCAAACTGAATATCGCACCATTGATCAGTTTAGTTTCCAAGCTAGAATTCCACTCTGACTAGAGAAGGATGAAGGGAAGAAGAGAGGAATTCTAGCCGGCAATACAAACTGAATATCGCTCTGTTTCACTACATTCAGTTTGGATTCCAGGCTAGAATTCTTATTTTGAAGGAAGATTTGGAAAGAGAGAAATTCCAGCCTGAATCCCAAACTAAATATCACTCTGTTTAGATTCCAGGCTAGAATTCGTCCTCCCCTAGTCAGTGGCAGGAAAGAGAGCGAGCGAGTAAGAGGGAGGGAGAGAATGAAGCTGCCCGCTTTCCTTGGCGGCCTTGGCAAGGTAATGGTCCGTACTGTTTATTTACATCAGGAGGGAATCTGCTGAGGAGATGGCCTATTAGTCAGGGAACCATATCGTCATCTGCCTGCCTGAACCAGGCTGGCCAGGAGCAGGGAGAGACTAGTGGGTTTCTGGTGTGATGGAGAAAGGGGGGTTGTGTGTGTGTGTTTTTCTAAGTGTTTGTATACGGTGTGTGTGTGTGTGTTTGGTTTGTGTGTTTGTGTTGGGTGGAATTAGTGGTAATGCTAGCCAGGAGTGGCGGTGGGTGCAGTAATCATGTCCTAGGAGCTGCTTCCACTGGCTGCCTCACTGGCTGCAATATCGGCATGCAACACTGCATGAACACAGCTTTAAGGGGGCATTAGTGCGTGTGTTTGATGATCCATTGTGTTTGTTGAAGCTGACCCGCCTGAGATCATTAAAGTAACTGTCCAATGAAAATCGAATTTTTAAAAGCTCATTCTGTTTGATCATACCCAAATAATGTTGTTGACTCATCCTACTTGTAGTTGTGGCCAAAGCATATTAGAGAACAAAAAAATAAAAAATAAAAACACAGTAAAACCAAACTTGGATAATGGCGTCATCCTCTTTGGCCGAGACAGGCCTTTGTGTAATTGGTCCAGCAGCTTTTTCCAAATTCTCTGGTGGGTTGACATGGCCGTGTCAGAAACCCCACCCGTACAACATACTTAAACTGCATACTATGTACTCATCGTCGCATACTATTTAGCAGTATGCCACGGCCGCAACGCAGTAGCAGGTATGCAGGTGGGTTTTTCTAAATTCAACAGACATGTATCACGTTAACCAGTCTGATAATAGCTAATTTCCAATTTCATTAATTTCTCTATACTCAGATTGGTTGTAGGCATACTATCACATTCAACCTATACCGTAGCCCAAATAGACCATCTATCCAATTCAAAAAGGACTGAAGACATAAACAGATAATTTGGTTCCATTTTAACATATTTATTAGTAAAACCAAAGTCTTGAAACATATATCAATTAAATCAAAAAGGCTATTGCACAGAAACGTGGACAGTCGGGTGCATCGCAAATTCAGAACCCGCTGGACAATAAATTAAAGCACTGATCATTGGGAACGAGATCAGAATGACTGCTAAGGCTTGATTCATGAATTAAATAATTAAATAGGTAGCCTAGCCTACAAAACTAAAACAATCCGTTCAACTCAAAAGGCCTGATTAACATGACATCAATAACGCAGCCACATCCTGAGTCCCCAGTGCCGACACATTCAGAAATCAAAAGATGGTTTAGTATTTAGTTTAAAAGCTCTGATGAAGGCCAAGAGAACAAGAAACCCTATTCAATGAGAACTAATTTTTCAAAGATATAACCTATGCAATACTTGTGATAATTCTAAGGAGAACAAAAACTACTCTGCCGACATTTCAACATCACTGCAGAAGCTTCTCTATTCGGCATCTACCCAATTAAGTAGCCTACTTTTGTTGTTTAGCTACTTGAAGAGAACTCGCAGTTCACCTCTTCCAATGCATTGTGGAAAAGTGTGCATCAAATTCTACTAGATGAAAAGCCGAAATGAGTATAACATCCTGGCATTTAAACCATACTCGATTTTCGAAAATTCACATACTATAAAACATTCTATTTTCGCATACTGAGAATGTGTCATGCGCGATTATCTTATTTTGTGTTATTGGTTCATTTCGGTAGCACAGACCCCATATCTGATTATCAGCTGTTGTCAAAGCCGAAATGAGGCATCGAGGCATTTAAAGTATACTCGATTTCTTTAAATGTCACATACTGTAAAACTTTATTTTTTTCACATTCAAATGGCCTACTATTTAGGACGCAAGTATGGGTATTTGGACACAGCCACAGACTCAGGAATGCACAGCACACTCACTGGTGTTACCAAAAGGGACAAAGCCTATGCAACAACTAAAGTATCTCGCCAGTCACTTCTATTTCAAATTGTGGTTTGTAGTTTCAAGTTTTATTAGTCGTATACATAGGATAGACATGGTATACACTGTCCAACGAAATGCTTACTTACTTACAGTGCATTCGGAAAGTATTCAGAGCCCTTGACTTTTTTTTTGTTACGTTACAGCCTTATTCTAAAATTGATTAAATCGTTTTTTCCCCTCATCAATCTATACCCCATAATGACAAAGCAAAAACAGTTTTTAGAAATGTTTGCAAATATATAAAAAATAAACAACTTAAATATCACATTAACATAAGCATTCAGACCCTTCACTCAGTACTTTGTTGAAGTACCTTTGGCAGCGATTACAGCCTCGAGTCTTCTTGGGTATGATGCTACAAGCATGGCACACCTGTATTTGGGAAGTTACTCCCATTCTTCTCTGCAGATCCTCTCAAGCTCTGTCAGGTTGAATGGGGAGCGTCGCTGCACAGCTATTTTCAAGTCTCTCCAGAGATGTTCGATCGGGTTCAAGTCCGGGTTCTGGCTGGGCCACTCAAGGACATTCAGAGACTTGTCCCGAAGCCACTCCTGCGTTGTCTTGGCTGTGTGCTTAGGGTCGTTGTCCTGTTGGAAGGTGAACCTTCGCTCCAGTCTGAGGTCCTGAGCGCTCTGGATCAGGTTTTCAACAAGGATCTCTCTGTACTTTGCTCCATTCATCTTTCCCTCAATCCTGACTAGTCTCCCAGTCCCTGCCGCTGAAAAACATCCCCACAGCATGATGCTGCCACCACCATGCTTCACCATAGGGATGGTGCCAGGTTTCATCCAGATGTGACGCTTGGCATTCAGGCCAAAGAGTTCAATCTTGGTTTGATCAGACCAAAGAATCTTGTTTCTCATGGTCTGAGAGTCTTTAGGTGCCTTTTGGCAAACTCCAAGCGGGCTGTCACGTGCCTTTTACTGAGGAGTGGCTTCCGTCTGGCCACTCTACCATAAATGCCTGATTGCTGGAGTGCTGCAGAGATGGTTGTCCTTCTGGAAGGTTTTCCCATCTCCAAAAAGGAACTCTGGAGCTCTGTTAGAGTGACCATCGGGTTCTTGGTCACCTCCCTGACCAAGGCCCTTCTCCCACGATTGCTCATTTTGGAAGGGCGGCCAGCTCTTGGCGGTTCCAAACTTCTTCCATTTAAGAATGATGGAGGCCACTCTCTCGGAGCTCTACGGACAATTCCTTCGAACTCATGGCTTGGTTTTTGCTCTGACATGCACTGTCAACTGTGGGACCTTATATAGACAGGTGTGTGCCTTTCCAAATCATGTCCAATCAATTGAATTTACCACAGGTGGACTCCAATAAAGTTGTAGAAACATCTCAAGGATGATCAATGGAAACAGGATGCACCTGAGCTCAATTTTGAGTCTCATAGCAAAGGGTCTGAATACTTATGTAAATAAGGTATTTCATTTTTTTTTTGTAATGATCATGCTGTTTAATCAGCTTTTTGATATGCCACACCTGTCAGGTGGATGGATTATCTAGGCAAAGGAGAAATGCTCACTAACAGGTTTTGAAAGAAATAAGGTTTTTGTGCGGATAGAACATTTCTGGGATCTTTTATTTCAGCTCACGAAACATGGGATCAACACTTTTCATGTTGCGTTTATATTTTTGTTCAGTGTATAATGTAAACAAAATGTGTATATTTCCCTACATAGTGCACTACTATTAACCAGAGCCCTATAGGCCCTGGTTAAAAGTAGTTGACTATGTAGGGAATATGGTGTCGTTTGGGACGCAAACAAAGCATTTATTTTATGTGCAAACAGTATGACTGTGCGTTTGTTAGCTGTCTGTGACCATTAGTGCGGCACCATGAGAACTTAGATTCAATCCGCACCAATCTGCCTCACACCCTTACTTTCTTACTCAGTGTGGGCGAACAAGCACACTAAAGCACAATTAAACTGGCAAAAAAACAAGTGTGGAAAGGGAACACATTGGAACAATCTAAGCACCGGTTTCGCCACTTGAGGGGTATAGGTAGAGATGGGTCGTGTTCATGAAGAAAATGGAACAAAACAGGGAGGGACTACTGAATTAACATGGTCCCTTAGCTAGCTCTTGTGGCCCCTTAACTTGGCTCCCAATGTATTCTAGCCCCCCTAAAGACAAGGAAGTGAGCCCTGTGTGAATTTCTCCCTTCCCTTCGACTCTATACGAGCTGCCTGATCTAGTTAGGACCATTTAGTATTAATGGTTGGGAAAAAGGTGCCTGTACAAAACGGTGCCCGGGAGCATTTTAAAAGCAAAGTAGCGAACGCACTGTTATTTTTTTACCCACCAGGAAACTTGTGGGCCGTAGCAATTGTCGCTGCATGACGTCCAGAATATATTACGGCTACTTTGTGGGACTGAAAAGCCTTTGTTCCGCTCTCTCTCTGTGGCTGTGCCTCAAATGACACCCTATTCCCAAATGGCCCCGTGGGCTCTGGTGTAAAGAAGTGCACTATATAGTGAATAGAGTGCCATTAGGGATGTAGCTCCTTCTCTCCGGTGGTCTTTTTAACTCAGTATATACTACAGGTAGACTCATGTGGCTTCTCATAATAGAGGGACGGAAAAGGACTTGCTAATTGACCAATCGGACCATGCTATTTCATATGATTGGTCATTTTTCTCCTGTAGGAATGAATACAGTGGAGAAATGACATTTCATTAGTAAAACAATTTTTATTAACTAATTCTGATGTATAAAACAAGACTATTTCTTAACCCTGCTTTTTAACAAATGTAATCATCATGTTTCTGCGTGTGTGCATGTCTCAGTGCCCTGACTCGGCCTGCAAGCAGGACCTGCTGGCCTACCTGCAGAGAATCGCCCTGTACTGCCATCAGCTCAACATCTGTAGCAAGGTCAAGGCCGAGGTCCAGAACCTGGGAGGAGAGCTCATCGTCTCTGGGGTAAGTGGAAAGGGTTTTTGTGGTCCTTTGTGGTCCTCTGTAGCTCAGCTGGTAGAGCACGGCGCTTGTAACGCCAAGGAAGTGGGTTCGATCCCCGGGACCACCCATACACAAAAATGTATGCACGCATGACTGTAAGTCGCTTTGGATAAAAGCGTCTGCTAAATGGCATATTATTATTATTATTATTATAAGTCTCACCACACAACATCCTCACATGGTACAGTCAAGGCTCTGGGTCCCTGTCAATAGTTATATTCAGGTGCATAAAGCACTGGTGAGCAGCAATTTTCTGTGTGTGGGCCTCATTCCTTTCTCTCAATAGTTACAAGGGACCTTCCCTAGGCTTCCTCCCTCCTTGTTTCTTACAATTCCTCTCAAAGAGCATTGGAGGAGGAGTTCTGAGGGAGAGCCTTGGATCCTCTCCTCCAATGCGCTTTGAGAGGAATTGAGAAAACAACGAAGGAGGAAGCAAGGGTTTGAAAGCTAGTTACGTTTTCAAACCCTCTGCTACTGTCTCCCTCCCTTTGCTGAGACTAATGCCATGTTCAAAACAACTGGGAACTCGGAAGTCTCCGACTTCCAACTTCAGTGCGTTCAAGACAACTGGGATTTCTGAAGAAAATTAGATCCGACTGGGAAAAATATTTTTTGAATGGTCATCCATCTCGGAATTCCAAGTCGGAAACTCGGGCATCTTTCTAGAGCTCCGACTTTCCAACCTGAAGATCACTGACGTCATGATTTGTTTTGGTTCCCAGTTGTCTTGAAAGCACCATGACCATCAGATGCAGGTACCATCAGTCCAGTAAAATAAAAAAGCAAATTATTTGCAAATTATTTCAATTTGTGCTCAGCTGTGCCTCGCAAGTGCTACACCAACTGATCTATTTTGTAATCAAAGCTCAAGTTTTGAAATATAATATGGTCTGAGAAGAACAATATTGGCAGGCCAGGCATTTAGCCAATATGCTGTGATAATGTATTCGGCCTACTGCACAAACCTCATTCCTATAAAACAGTTTTTATTAGGTTAATGTTACATTTACATGTAAAAAAAAAAATCAGAGCGGTAGATCTCGGCTTGCTTTTTGACTGCGAAAGTGATCTTGGCTCAGAAAAGGTTGGTGACCACTGTCTTATAGAATATTAGCTCAAAAGTATTATGGATCTCCTGCACCTAAAAATATACAGTACCGGCACCTATTTTAGTCCAAGTCAAGCACTGTATCTATGACAATAGTGGACCTGCACAAAGATGGTATACCTACATATACACTACATATAAATTGAGCACACAGCCATGCAATCTCCATAGACAACCATTGGCAGTAGAATGGCCTTACTGAAGAGCCCAGTGACTTTCAATGTGGCACCGTCATAGGATGCCACCTTTCCAACAAGTCAGCCCCGGTCAACTGTAAGTGCTGTTATTGTGAATTGGAAACTTCTAGGAGCAAGAATGGCTCAGCCGCAAGTGGTAGGCCACACAAGCTCAAAGAACGGGACTGCCGAGTGCTGAAGCACGTAGTGCGTAAAATTGTCTGTCCTCGATTTCAACACTCACTACCGAGTTCCAAACTGCCTCTGGAAGCGATGTCAGCATAAGCCTAAGATCTCCATGCGCAATGTGTCGGCTGGAGTGGTGTAAAGCCGCCATTGGACTCTGGAGCAGTGGAAACGCGTTCTCTGGAGTGATGAATCACGCTTCACCATCTTGCAGTCCGACTGATAAATCTGGGTTTGGCGGATGCCAGGAAAACGCTACCTGCCCGAATGCATAGTGCCAACTGTAAAGTTTGGTGGAGGAAGAATAATGGTCTGGGGCTGTTTTTCATGGTTTGGGCTAGGTCCCTTAGTTCCAGTGAAGGGAAATCTTAACGCTAGAGCATACAATGACATTCTAGACGATTCTGTGCTTCCAACTTTGTGGCAACAATTTGGGGAAGGCCCTTTCGTGTTTCAGCATGACAATGCCCCTGTGCACAAAGCGAGGTCCATACAGAAATGACTTGTCGAGATTGATGTGGAAGAACTTGACTGGCCTGCACAGAGCCATGACCCCAACCCCATCGAACACCTTTGGGATGAATTGGAACGCCAACTGCGGGCCTAATCGCCCAACATCAGTGCCCAACCTCACTAATGCTCTTGTGGCTGAATGGAAGTCCCTGCAGCAATGTTCCAACATCTAGTGGAAAGACTTCCTAGAAAAGTGGAGGCTGTTATAACAGCAAAGGGGGGACCAACTCCATATTAATGCCCATGATTCGACGAGTAGGTGTGCAATTCATGAATTGTAAAATGTCCGCTATTATCTGTTAAAATAGACCTCCTATTCTAATTGGCTTATTATGCCTAGAAACACACAAGTCCTCGAGTAACTCCTCTCGATTATTGTCTGGCAAAACTCTCGCTCTCTCTTCACCTTCACAGTGCCAGCCCCAACCCAGGGAGTCCTCAACACAACTGACAATTAAGCGTTGAAAAATATCGCCCTCGCGACACGACACCCACTTTTTTTTAGACACAGGTCAGGTGTACCTCTCTTCTCTCCCTGCGTCTGTTTTGTTTGGCTGACATTTAGAGGCTGCGGCCAGCCCCCCTACCCCCTTGCCCCCCACCCCGAGAAGGGAGTCAACCGCTAGATTTAATTGGCTCCGAACTCCAGCTGGTCACTATAAAAAGGTTAGCAGCACGGTGGGTGCCCCCGATACCCCAAATTATGCTTAAAATACAGAGTAATAAGCAGTAATTTAGTCCCGACAGGATGAGCTGAAACTCTATGGGCACTGCGTCTGAAATGGCACCCTATTTTGACCAACACACAACAGGCTCTGGTCGAAAGTAGTGCGCTATATAGGAAATAGGGTGCCATTTGGGATGCAACCATGTTCTTTTGGACACCACTTTCTCTTAATGAGGCTGGCATATCAGAGATGTGTTGGAGGTAGAGCGGTCACTCTGACCCTGTCTAGCTACTCAGGGCTCTGATAAGACGAGTGAGGGACCTGCTATCACCCTGCGGGGGAGACCAGAGACAGAGAGCTCAACTCTGTACTGTAAGAACCGTTGGCTTGATAAAGCCTTCTTCAGTGAGAGCTCTTTGCCGCAGGCAGTTCTTGTTATCTTGCAGTGTGACATGGGATGTCTAAAAGACTGTCTAAGAAAGGGGTGCATCTCAATACTCTTAATTAGGGTTGCATCTCAATACTCTTTCGTTGAAGAAATAACAGATCTCCAATTGGTTGAATAGTATTAATGCTTACACCTGTCCAATATATCTGCTTCATTGATGTCCTGAAAGATATCCAATTGGTTGGATTATTGCTTACACCGATCCAATCACTTAGATCTTCCTTCTCCCCTCTCCTTCTTCTCTCCCCCTCCTCTCATCCCCTCCTCCCCTCATGGGGTCTGCAGAATGTTTTATGTGCAGTTGATGATGCAGGTTTGCAGTTGACCTAACCATACGTGATGGTTTTTAATATGTCCATTTAATGTTTAATGCTGAACTAGTAAAAGCAGTTGCTATGTAACTACAATGTTGTTACTACAGTTAATACTATGTAGTGAAATAGGTATAAGGGCAACATAAGATATAGCGTTGGTATATGGATTTTAACATCTAAGTTGTCCTCTGTCTCTCTCCGTAGCTGGACAGCGCCACCTCCCTGATCCAGGCGGCCAAGAACTTGATGAACGCTGTGGTGCTCACAGTCAAGGCTAGCTATGTGGCGTCCACCAAGTACGCCAAGGTGTACGGCGCCGCTGCCGTCAACTCGCCTGTGGTCAGCTGGCGCATGAAGGCGCCCGAGAAGAAGCCCTTGGTGAAGCGGGAGAAGCCTGAGGAGTGCCAGACGCGTGTTCGACGGGGCTCACAGAAGAAGCACATCTCGCCCGTCCAGGCCCTCAGCGAGTTCAAGGCCATGGACTCCTTCTAAAGATGTCTGCCGCCACGACGTATGTCACTGAAACCAAGAAAAACAACACCGACAACGAGAAGTTTAAGAAAACTCCCTTCTTTCTTTGTGTTAATTTGTTTATTTCGGTGAGACGAGTTATACTGATAATAACAACGCCTCCTTTCTCCCTTTTGAGCGACGGGTCGATGAAAAAACCTACCTGGAGGACTTTGCTAACCCGCCACCTGTACTGAACTACAGCTCCCATGAACACTTTGGGCTTCTTGGCCAATGGGGAGCCAGCGTGCTCCCACCCCTATTTATTACTATTATTACTACTGTAGCTTAACCGTGTGACACTAAAAACGTACTTAAAAAAGGGAGATAAAAAGTTCAAAAACAAAACATATCAGAAGAGCGGCCCCTCAATGACTAAATGTGGCCGTCAATATTATAGCTATATCATTACTATCGTGGTACTGACTGGCTGCTCATACACACATTAACTGTCTGAATGGAAATTATGAATGGCGCAGTAGTGAGATCACTGTAACAAGAGGATTGATCTATCGAGGTTGATCAACTTTGGGCGACATTTTCGAGGTGCAAAAGACCACAGGTTTGTGCAAATATTACTGTAAACCTCAATATAATCAAGCAGGAAGATTTAATTTGAAACTTTTCTTCAATAATGTGCATTATAAGGAGGCGCTTGAACTAGAGTTTAGTTTACTGAGTAATGCATGAACAGTCACCTCCTCATAACACATTGAAGAAAAGTTTCAACTTAAATCACGCTGCCTGTTTATGAAGAGGTTTACAGTATTTATCCCACAGATCTGCGCTTTTTTTTGTACAATGAAAATGTCAATATTCCCCTCCTAACTTAATATCTTATTTTTTTCCCCCAGTTTGAATGTTACCTTACCTGTAGAGCTAGGAATAACTTATGTTTAAGATAACTGAAAGAGTTTTCTTTGTTCCTTCCCGACCCATAACGGTGTTCCTGAACGATGCACACACTTTATGGTCCTATGGTATTGCCTTTTTAAAAATCTATTTCTCATGTTGATATCACTAACTATATCGCAGCCTGATTGGATTGTTGTGTAGAGTGTAATAGTAGACACGGAGAGGTGTGATTAGTTGTGGTTTGCTCAGAGAATATTAGGCTGCGTTAAGACAGGCAGCCCAATTCTGATATTTTTTTGACTATTTTGTCTTTTAATCAATCAGTTCAGCTCTAAAAAAGATCTGATGTGAAAAGGTCTGATGTGATTGGTCAAAAGTTAAATTAGTGGAAAAAATATCTGAATTGGGGTACCTGTCTAAACGAAGCCCTAGAGTCCTACATACATACATACATACAGGTAACTGCCAAAATAATGGAAACACTTGAGTAAATGAGGGATACAAAGTATATTAAAAGCAGGTGCTTCCACACAGGTGTGGTTCCTGAGTTAATCAAGTAATTAACAACTCAGCATGCTTAGGGTCATGTATAAAACATGCTGGGCAGGCCATTATTTGTGCTACCATGGCCCCCATAGGATGACAATGCCATCCACACTGCATGAGTGGCCATGGAATGGTTTGATGAGCATGAAAACTATGTAAACCATATGCCATGGCCGTCTGTCACCAGATCTCAACCCAATTGAAAACTTAAAGGAGATTCTGGAGCAGTGCCTGAGACAGCGTTTTCCACCACCATCAACAAAACACCAAATTATGGAATTGGGTTGCATCCCTCCAATAGAGTTTCAGACACATAATCTATGCTAAGGCGCATTAAAACCGTTCTGGCTCGTGGTGGCCCAACACCCTATTAAGACACTTTATGTTGGTGTTTCCATTATATTGGAATTTACCTGTACATACATACATACAAGTACCTTTATATTCACTGTTCTCTAATAAACCCCTCAACTTGACTGACCTCCCTCCACGCCTGTTTCTTTACCACTCACAAGCGGCTATATTTGTATATAGTATAACAGATATTAGAATTCTAAGGTGGGTATTCAATTCAATTTCAGATCGTGGCTTTCCAGAAAGGGTTGCATGAATTTGCATGAATTGCATGAATACCAGCCTGATTCTACACTATTTTTACCCACCGTTTGACCTATACACGTTAGAATGTTACACGTTTCTTGGTTCCTTAGAGGGGCTAATACACATTTATCCACATGTACTGTATCTATGCCAGACAGTAAACTATTTAACTTTGTAAGAGTTCAGGTATTTGTGCCTATTCAACTTTGTACTTGAAACTGAAAGAGGTACCAGAAAGCACAAATACCAACACTCACTGTATCATTTCCAAGGATGGCCAAGTGCGCACTTTGGGAGAAGGGTGGAAAATTGGGACGTAGCCTAAAGAACAAATAAACAGGCTGTGTTCCGATCCTCTACCTTTCTCCCGAAGTGTGCTCTCGTTCATCACAGACCTGAAAGGAACAGACTGGTGTAAAGAATATGGTGGAATACTCCCTGTATGATAACATGGGAGAATTTCAATTGCATTTCCTTGATTCCTCACGTCCTCTCTCCTCACCTGGTTATGAAAACCCATTGGATGAGAAGTTCAGAGGGGCGGGACTTCTGACCACATCTAATGGGTTTAAGAAGGAGGCGAGAGGACGCGAGAAATTAAGAGAATGCAATTGAGATTCTTCCCAATATTCACAATGTATAAGCCCTGTGTAAGAAACAGACAGACAGTGTACTGCAGACCGACATGGATTTGAAAGGAATGGAGTGGTGGAAGGAATATAATGGAATACTCACTGTATCATACCAATACTACACTTAAGCCTCATGTAGCTTAACGAGCAAACAAACAGTGTAGTGCAGAAGAAAGTTCTGTCCACTCCTCCGCCTTCCCTCTCAAGGTCACTGCTGACCCTGAGCTCTGCTGTGTGAAGGCATCTGAGTCGATATCGAACAGATGAGCTCTCGTCAATCTCCATTAGAGACGGAGAGAGGGAGAGGGGGAGGGACAGGAGGAGAGGGAGGGAGAGAGGGAAGGAGAGAGAGTGACTGTTCTGCAGTGAACAATCCCTCACCACTCAGCAGCTCAACAATCAGAAGGGGAAGACACCCCTGGAAACCACCACAAGGTTTGGATACAAGAGCTGAGCATGCTAAAGCATGGTCCAATATAATGCTGCAACATATGCCACCAGACTTGGGTTTCAAATACTTGAAAAATCATTTGAAATACTTTCTCTAAGCCTGTTTGAGCTTTTCCGTCTTAATAAACCAATGGAAAAGTCCCAAAACTGCAAATCCCGCCCAAGCAGACTCTAGCAAAAGCTCAAAGTATTTCAAAGATTTTTCAAGTACTATTTAAAAAAAAAAGTATTAGTAAGCTAAGTCTGATAGATACAGTTCAAACTCGCTTCCCACTACTGAGCCGAGCTGTACTGCGCCGGCCTGGTTACACACTGTGGCGTAGCGCAGTTTTAAAGCGAATTTCCTGTAATTCTATTTTTATGAAGTGTTCATATGCTCTCTGGGAGCCTGCGGGGGCTTCGGGGGTTTCCGCTTCGCCAGTGGTTACGCAGCCATCCACCATAGTTGCTGGAACCGTGCTAGAACGAATGTGAAAATAAAAGATCAGAGCCAACACAGTACAGTTCGTTCAGGTCTGCACGACAGTCAACTTATTGTAACAGAGAACCTTGATAGTTCTATAGAGATCATAACAGTTATATCTGCAATGTACTTATGGCTTGAACATGGCTCAGGGCCATACCAAGGGAAATCATGGCCTTAAAGGCAATAAAGCGAAATGTTCTGAACATAACAGAGAGCCTGCTTTCCAAATGGCCCCCTATTCCCTATAAAGTGTGCTACTTTTGACCAGAGTCCTATGGAACACATTTGGAACGCAGACAGATTAATGCCCTGAATTACATACTGTATACATAAGATAGAAGGTTATAGCTTTTCTATTCAGCATTGATATCCATTGTTTGTCATATTCAGAACGATCCTTTAAATATGCATTATGTTCTTGATGTTGTATTTGCTTTACGCGCACACACACACCTTATTCGCTTGGGAAAGTGCATTTTCTCTCTGGTCAAGAAGGATTCGATAACGACCCTCCATCCTTTCATCCCTGCTCAGAATATCTCTCTTCCTTTCCTCCGCTCTCAGGCCCTGTTGGATAAAAACATAGGTTAAACAATGATCAATGGCGTGATCTTGAACCTGGCGCCTCCAATCATAACACATTGACAGGCTTTATCGCCCCCACATTAGAAACGGGGTTAAAAATGATATTTTTATCCAATAAAGCCCACGGCAGAGAAATAGACCATTACTTTACATTAGATGGGCACAGCCATGTATGGTGTCGGTAATGGATGAACAGAACATGCATGCTGTTACCAAATAATAGGCTACGATAGGCTCACTATGAAGCTGCATGGCACAATAGCTATTATCAATGAATCATAGATGTCAATTTCAAGTCAATGGCAGCTGCTATCAATAAATCAACCAGTCTCCCATCCTGCATTTAAAGCAAGGCCAGTGTGAGGTATTGTACAGTACAGTGTGGACCGTTTTCAAAGTCATTCCTTTAAAGGGGCAATCCGAGATTCAAAAAGAAAGAAAAAGTGGTCACCACTCTAAAATTGATAGAAGGCGCTATAGATGCAAGGACTGACCATACATGAGATGAATGACAGTTTTAACCATGTTTTGAAGCTACAGTATACAATGTATCACACGGTTCATTATACAATGTCTACATCATTCATTTAAAAGTGCAGCAATGGATGTACCAATCGCAGATTGTCCCTTAAAGATAATAAAGTCTAATATAAGAGGATTGAGTCCCTTGAAAACAAAGCTCTCAACGGACGTCTCCAGCAGTTTTAAAGTAGTATTAAAAAGCCTGCAGTGTTGCTCGGATCTAATTAAACAAATCTGGCCTCCCATGCTTCCAACACATAAGGAGAAAGAGAAGGAGACTTCAAATGAATTATTGTCCCCAGTGGCCATGGCTATACTGCTAACAGACACTATAATATGAGACTTCAATATGGTTTGTGGCCACAAGTCCCTTTGGTGAGACCGAGGGGGTTTCCTAGCCCGAACTTGCATTAGTAGCCCTCTACCTCAATAGTGTAAAGTGGAGACAAAGAGAGGAAACCACTTGAGACTATTGAGATGCCCTTTATCCAGGTCAGTTGGCTCTAACCATATCTGGGTTCAAGTAGTATTTGTTTATGAATTGCATAGTCCCAAAAGAGCAAACTCCACCCAACTGGCACTCCGGGCAGGCTAAATCAAACATTTTAAAGTATTTGAAAGAAAACAGATACTCTTCGAACCGAGGTCTGACTCCAGAAATGCCACACTGCCTTACCCCATCCATTATCCGGAAGATGGCGGTAAACAAACAGATTTTTATGTTACATTACACCAGATGGCAACTTAATGAGACAAAGCTGTCACCGTTTAAATGACTCAGAGCAAGAGAAAGAGAGGGAGGAGAGGAAGGAGGGACAGAGGGATTGGAAGGGGAGGATCATAAATGCCATTGCAAATTTGAACAAGGTCATAATAAAGTTGTAGACGGTCGCCAAAAAGACTGGACTGAAGAGAAATAGATAGAGAGAGAGAGCGAGAGAGAAAGACCTCTGATAAGTCAGAACCTGAGCCAATGGGGAGCGTGCCTATCACACACCCAGGAAATGGAGGACTCTGCCTGAACAAGCCCTTAACTTAACACTATTATGTGAACACAATTCAGTTTTCAGGGAGAGTGAACAATGTGCTGGGTCTCAGCCGACACAGTCCATAACTTTGTTTCAAATGGCACCCTATACACTACCTTTGAATAGAGCCCATAAGGCTTTGGTCAAAAGTAGTGCATAATAACAGCACACTATTCCCTGTCAGACCATGCATGGGGGATGGTTTCATTGAGGTTAAAATGTGGTTGAGCATTGCTGGGTCCGACTTCTTGCTGCTTTTTATGAAGTCTCCTCATGTACTCACTCACAGTGTATCGTACTGCACAATAAGCCCCTAGCAGAAATTAACCAGAAAGGCTACTGTACATCAAGCATAAATTACAAATATTTTTTGGGTGAAACATAATGACTATTGTGCACACACACTTAAACACACAAAATATCAGTTTGTCCATCCTGGAGCCATCCTCTTCGATCTTCTTGGTGGGGTTGATGACATCAAAGGAGTTCTTCAGGGGTTCTTTGTCTTGGTGAGGAACACAGGGAAACAGGACGTAAGTATTAAAAGTCTTGCAAAAATTGGAAAAAGATAGTAACCCCCAAAAAACTCCCAAAACATGGGCCGCCGCAACTACGCTTGAATTGAATGAGAGTCATTTTCAAAACAACCCATTTCTTTCACATCGAACATAATGAGCATGATATTGATTAAACGATTGTAGGCAATAACTACCTGCTCTCTGGCATCTATCCAACCACAAAACTATTAGTGTGCGATGATTGCTACAGAGATCACATACAGTTGAAGTCGGAAATTTACATACACCTTAACCAAATACATTTAAACTCAGTTTTCCACAATTCCTGACATTTAATCCTAGTAAAAATTCACTGTCTTAGGTCAGTTAGGATCACCACTTTGTTTTAAGAATGTGAAATGTCAGAATAATAGTAGAGAGAATGATTTATTTCAGCTTTTATTTCTTTCATCACATTCCCAGTGGGTCAGAAGTTTACATACACTCAATTAGTATTTGGTAGCATTGCCTTTAAATTGTTTAACTTGGGTCAAACGTTTCGGGTAGTCTTCCACAAGCTTCCCAGAATAAGTTGGGTGAATTTTGGCCCATTCCTCCTGACAGAGCTGGTCTAATGAGTCAGGTTTGTAGGCCTTCTTTCTCGCACAAGCTTTTTCAGTTCTGCCCACACATTTTCTATAGGATTGAGGTCAGGGCTTTGTGATGGCCACTCCAATACCTTGACTTTGTTGTACTTAAGCCATTTTGCCACAACTTTGGAAGTATGCTTGGGGTCATTGTCCATTTTTCTGCTTTGCTGCAGGAGGGACTGGTGCATACAGTGAATTATAAGTGAAATAATCTGTATGTAAACAATTGTTGGAA
Organism: Coregonus clupeaformis; assembly: GCF_020615455.1. Classification (NCBI taxonomy): domain Eukaryota; kingdom Metazoa; phylum Chordata; class Actinopteri; order Salmoniformes; family Salmonidae; genus Coregonus; species Coregonus clupeaformis. The sequence goes on along the minus strand of NW_025533951.1, from coordinate 86,738 downwards.
CAATTACTTATGTCATGCACAAAGTAGATGTCTTACCGACTTGCCAAAACTATAGTTTCTTAACAAGAAATTTGTGGAGTGGTTGAAAAACTAGTTTTAATGACTCCAACCTAAGTGTATGTAAACTTCCGACTTCAACTGTATCATTTTCCAAAAACACACAAAACATGGGCTGCAACTACATATGTTATCCTAAATTCATCCTAAAATTGAATGAAATTATATAAAAAATTGCAATTCTTTTTTGTTATCTAATGTTTTATCTCAATCTGTCACGACTTCCGCCGAGGCTGCCCCCCCTCCTGGTTCAGGCAGGCTTCGGAGTTCGTTGTCACCGGAGTACTAGCTACTGCCGATCCCTTTCTCATCACTCCACTTGACATGTCTTGTCAATCACACACACCTGGTGCTCATTCCCCTAATTAGTATGTGTATAAGTGTTCCCTCTGTTCCCCTTGTCTTTGTGAGTGATTGTTTGTTGTGAGAGCGTGTAGCTCGGTTGAGCGACTATTCACTGTGTTTATGCCAAGGTGGATGTTTTCCCTTGTAATAGTTTCGTTTGACGCTTTGGGCGTTTGATTTATGTAAACGGAATAAACTCTGGACTTCGGTATTTTACCTCCTGCGCCTGACTCCTTCATTCACACCTCGTCACAGAATCACTTACCTGATCTGATATGGAGTCAGCAGGAGAAGACCGCATGCCTGGAGTTGTGGCAACGGTCCAGGAGCATTCCTCGATGTTGGCCAGCTTGGGGGAAGCGATGGATCGGGTTCTTCAGGTGGTACAACGCCTGGAGAGGAGAGGATCCGATCTATCGAGACCAGCTGGTCAACCGGATCCAGCCACCTACACCCCAGCCCCTGGAGGGATCCAGATATCCGTCCTAATTTCCTGCCTTTGTGGGAGAGCCCTGGAGTGGGCCAACGCGGTGTGGAACGAGGGAGGTACCACGTTGGAGGACTACGGGGAGTTTGCTCGCCTCTTTCGGGCCATTTTTGATCACCCGCCTGAGGGTCGAGAGGCGGGCGAACGACTCGTTCATCTGAGGCAGGGGACGAGGACCGCTCAGGACTACGCGCTGGAGTTCCGGACGCTGGCAGCGGGGTCCGGGTGGAACGAGTGGGCTCTGATCGACCAAACGGAATAAACTCTGGACTTCGGTATTTTACCTCCTGTGCCTGACTTCGTTCATTCACACCTCGTCACACAATCATTATGGTGGTTTTTATGGTCAAGATGTCAAGAAATGCTACAACTGCATCAAAACCTCAGGCGCCAGGGTATTCATGCCTTTCTTTCCAACTATTGGAATCCATTAAAATCCTTGACGCGCACAGCCTTTCCTGACTCCAGTCACTGTTAAAACCAGCTGAATGGTTGGGCAAAATGTTGATTTCCGCCTAAATAGACATACCCAAACGTAATTATTTTTCAGGAGATGGCCATAAACAATAACTGAGGTGCCCCTCAACACAGGGGCCCCTCAGGGGTGCATGCTTAGTCCCTTCCTGTTCTCCCTGTTAATTATTTTTCCCTTTTTTTTTTTTTTTTTACTTTTGTTTATTTAGTAAATATTTTATTTAGTCAACTCTATTTTCTTAAAACTGCATTGTTGGTTAAGGGCTTGTAAGTAAGCATTTCACGGTAAGGTTGTATTCGGCTCATTTGACAAATACTATTTGATTTGATGATTTTTAAATATAGTAACTATCAAATTAAAAACTACTTAATATAAGATTTCACATTTCTTCTAACTGTAAATGAAATATGATCATACTTAGTCTTCTACAAGATGGATGCGACTAACTACACTACAACCATTGTACGTGCTGGTTGTCCTACTGTGTGCAAGCAGAGTAAAATATTGGACATGGGGTTCTGCTGTGTCTTCTACAACGCTGTCACAGAACGGGAAATACAGACGAAGTAAAGGTAGGCCTAAATGCATTTTCCTTTGCAATTTGCGGGATAGGTTATTGTTGAATCAAGAGAATAGACAACATCCCTTTGAATTCGTTTGATTTATCAGGCTAGAATTTCATTCTGATGACATATTGAACTTTTGAGAAATCGATTGTTGATACGGAAATTTCGCTAGAACCTTAGTTATTATATACACCTTCCTAATATTGAGTTGCATCTCCTCCCCCCCCTTTTGCCTCCAGAACAGCCTCGTCTCATCGGGGCATGGACTCTACAAGGTGTCCAAGGCGTTCCACAGGGATGCTGGCTCATGTTGACTCCAGTGCTTCCCACAGTTGTGTCAAGTTGGCTGGATGTCCTTTGGGTGGTGGACCATTCTTGATACACACAGGAAACTGTTCAGTGTGAAAAACCCAGCAGCATTGCAGTTCTTGGCACCTACTACCATACACTCTTAGAAGAAACGGTTCCAAAAGGGGTTCTTCGGCTGTCCCCATAGAATAACCCTTTTCGGTTCCAGGTAAAACAATTTTTGGTTCCAGGTAAAACAATTTTTGGTTCCAGGTAAAACCCTTTTTGGTTCCAGGTAGAACCATTTGGGTTCCATGTAGAACCCTCTGTGGAAAGGGTTCTACATGGAACCGAAAACAGTTCTACTTGGAACCAAAAGGGTTCTACCTGGAACCAATAAGGGTTCTTCAAAGGGTTCTCTTATCGGGACAGCCGAATAACCCTTTTTAGGTTCTTGATAGCACCTTTTTTCTAAGAGTGTACCCCGCTCATAGGCACTCTTTTGTCCACACATACACAATGTCTACACTGATTGATGTGGATTTAATAAGTGACTTCAATAAGGGATCATAGGTTTGACCTGGATTCACCTGTTCAGTCTATGTCGTGGAAAGAGCAGTGGTCCGTAATGTTTTGAATACATATTAATATTATTATGTGTGTGTGTGTGTTTGCTGCGCATTGGAAGAATTGTAAATCCACTGTAAAAGGCTATGGAGTTTGCATTGCAAATTATTACTATTATATTACATCGGTCAATGGCTGAGCTGAGTTGAGCAGTGTGCTATTTTGTCGGATGATATGAAAAATGCTGCCATCAGAGGCTATCGCTTGTGTATCTTGGCTACATTGGTATTTACATTTGGTGATTTTTTTTGTCCATTTCAGTTAATAGCCTATGTCACTCTGGTTGTTGAAGCTATCTGTTGTACGATGAACTTAGGCTTCATCAAGGTTTATTTGTGAGAAAATGTGGCTTTGATAATAGCCAGTGCTTACCCAGCCACCGACCTCACTGCACAACACTGCACAATACAGACACACACACACACACACACACACACACACAGTGCAATACAGTACAGCCACCAACACATATGTAACTTACTCTATCCTGGCCCAACAACGGTGCCTGCCAGGCTAAGCAGCTAATGCCCAGTGACTCGTCACAGCAGGCTACTGTCACATTACCCCGGGCCTTATTCTGTCTAATTGATAAATGACTGTACGCAGAGCCACCTCAGCTATACAAGGTCAGCCCAGAGCCCTGCCAGGCTCCCACAGAGCAGCACAGTCACACACACACAAGCGTCACGTACGCACACACACACTCTCTGACGAGCACACACACACACACAAATTAAAGTGCTTTGTACGCACACACACAAACACACAGGCACGCACAAACACAGACAGACACACAGACACACACACACAGTCGAGCCCTGCCCTAGGACCACAGTGCTCTCAGGGGGAAGCCCCCAAATCCAATCAATCTATCTACCTGGCTGGAAGAACCACAACACAGCCCCACTCACTTGACAGAGTCTGTATTCTCACTCTGGCACCAGATCGAGTCAATAACCACACATTCTATTTTCATCACTAGGCATCCAACACACATGGATGGAGAGTCAAACTATTCTAAGATGGTGATAGAATTAGGGCCGCAAAATTCAGAACCTCTCAAGCAGTATTAAATAAAAAGATAACTTTGGGAAAGTCACAGTACTGAGTGTACTGAACATTATGAACACCTGCTCTTTCCATGACATAGACTGACCAGGTGAATCCAGGTGAAAGCTATGATAATTTTTTGATGTCACTTGTTAAATCCACTTTAATCAGTGTAGATGAAGGGGAAGAGACAGGAAAAAAATAAGGATTTTAAGCCTTGAGACAATTGAGACATGGATTGTGTATGTGTGCCATTCTCAGATGGTGAATGGGCAAGACAAAATATTTAAGTGCCTTTGAACGGGGTATGGTAGTAGGTGCCAGGCGCACAACTGCAATGCTGCTGGATTTTTCATGCTCAACTGTGTATCAAGAATGGTTCAAAACCCAAAGGACATCCAGCCAACTTGACACAACTATGGGAAGCATTGGAGTCAAGATGGGCCAGCATCCCTGTGGAATACTTTAGACACCTTGTAGAGTCCATGCCCCGACGAATTGAGGCAGAATAATTCATTGAGGCTGTTCTGAGGGCAACTCAATATTAGGAAGGTGTTCTTAATATTTTGTACACTCAGTGTATATGTTCCATTTATTTCACTAAATTCAAGAAAAGCAGGTATCATTGGGCTGAAGCCAAAGTAAATGATCGGGGAAATAAGTCAGATCTCAAATCCATCAGATACACTTGAACTGAATGAGAGACATTTTATAAACAACACAATTTGTGCCAAAAGATAAAGTGTTTTTACATCTTTCACATTGAAAATAATAAGCTTGATATTAAGTGAATAATTGTAGGCAAAAACAAAAACAACCTTCTCTTTGGTGTGTCCACAAAACTATTAGTGAGCGATGATTGCTACAGAGAGCACATACTATTACTGTCACAACAATGGAGGGAGAAAAGCACACAGCCTAGCATGGTCCCAGATCTGTTCGTACTGTTTTGACAACTCCTTAGCAAGACATCACAAACAGATATGGGACCAGGCTACACACAGCCTGTGTAAAACAACCCACCACACATTCAGTCTAGCCTGGTCCCCAAACTGTTTGTGCTGTCTCACCAACTCAACTGTCTTGCAAAACAACACAAACAGATATGGGACCAGGCCACACACATTCCTCCTTAAACAACCCTCCACACATATCATTTAAAGTAGTCCGTTACTATGCACATACAATTATGACTCCACCCTTCCTCTACCCAACAACGTTAGCCCCTGTACTGTTTGTCCATTGGGCGATTACCATAGCTCGAAGAAACCCATTCACATGCTCCCCCCTAACCCATAGATGCTGTTATAATTCCATTCCAATGGCCCTCAAAACAGCTAAAAAGGTGTTGCGGCGAGCAGCGAGGAATCTACCAAGGTGCGGCCATAACCATTAAAATGTTCGACTCGCCATTAACGTGTCTGTACCCGGCGGTAAGTAGCACAATCCATCACCATTATGACTGAAATATTCTTAATACGCGGCACCCCTGGAATCCCTATATAGCGCTCTTCGGGTTGAATACAGAAATATGGTCTAATTAATGTCATGTCTTAGATGGTCTTACATGGAACAAAGCAAAGTAAAAGGAATATAGAACTGTCGTGGCTCGTCTTTGTCAAGCATTATATAATTAACTTTTAAGCTCAGACTTCACATAATGTAACTGCTGAAACATTCAATACAGCTACTGGGGTGGTATCATGTCTCCTTCTTTAAAACCTGACAGTAATCAGTTGATGGGGCAACTTACTCAAATACCATACTCAATACAGTGGATTGCAGGCAGACCATATTGTAGTTGGCTGAGCAGGAAGGAGGCCTCTGGGAAATGTAGTGGAAGTTGTGGAAATAAGACACACAGTTCATTACACTTCATGTTTGTCAAATGTAAAGGCAAGGACATCTTTAAAGGGGCAATCTGGGAATTAAACCACCAAAAAGTGATCACCCCACAGCTTTTTTGGTAAACAACTGAAGGAACGAGCTGGAGCTGTGGATGCAAGGACTGACCATCCATGAGATCAAAATGACAGTTTTAACCTTTTGAAGCTAGTGTTTGTTTACAATGATAAAGATTATATTTTGGGCCGTGATGGTAAAACAGTACAATTAAGCTCATAAGGCACCAGTCTTGCATGTACAGCATGACCCTCATATGAATAACAACCACTCAAACACCACTACTCGAAAACACCAATACTTCTCCTGAGCACACACCCCTAAAAATGACGTGTGCCTCGCAAGACATGTCCTCTCACATAGACATAAGCACAGTCTTGTGAGGTTAGGTGGTGTCTTTACTCACACACTGAGCAAATGATCCTGGTTAAAATACTCTATCCCACTGAGTGGGTATCTGTGGCTCTTCTCAGAGCATGTTACAATAAGGCTGCTCTTGGCAACACACGTCAAAACTGTTCCAGTGAAACAAAGGGGAGGGGGGAAGAAAAATAAAGAAGCCTTGACTTCTAAGAAGAGAAGCTCAGTAGGAGCTGTAAAGGAGCAATAACACGCCTGAGGGGGTGAACCTAGTACTGTAACCCAGTGAAGTGATGTCTTGTCTGGGCTGTCACGTGGCCCCGACCCCCCTCTTCCATGTTATGGAGCTCACAGCTAACGCTAGCTACAGACAATGAAGGAGTTCCACTCTAGTGAAGCTACAGTCAATCAGTAGCAGGGACATCACACGCAAGACATTGTTTATTTTAGACATAATTCATTGAAAAATATTGAATTTAGCAGCACCCCTCAAACAAGTTAGATGCATGATGTCTGAGCTGTTGTGCTGTTGTGCTGTGCTCAAAGTGAAGAAAAATACACTGACGTGCATGCTAAAGATTCAAGAACAACACATTGGGCCGGTTTCCCGGACAAGTCTTGGACTAAAAAGCATGCTCAATGGAGAATGAAATAACATTTTAGTCTAGGAGTAGGCTTAATCTGTGTCCGGGAAACCAGCACCTAATGTATTGTAGCGAATGGCGGGGCAAGGAAGTCGCTGGCGTGAAAGGCACACACCCTACACATTGCGCCAATAGGGTTAACCCACCTGATGGGAAATGTATTGTGGCTCATAAAAAAGCGAGAATTGCTACACTGCCCCCTCCGAACAGGAAGGCACATCCCATACTTCGTCCTACCGCAGCCCCCTCACATCTCTGGCCGTTCATTCCGATGGCCTCACAGCCGCAATCCCACTTCTGACACCAACATAGTGAATGAAGGGTAGCAAAACTGGACCCTACGCATTGCGGCAATAGGGTTAACCCATATGTAACGTGGCTCATTTAGCCAGGATCGGTAGAGTATAATCACCTACAGTGCCTACAGAAAGCATTCACACCACTTGACTTTTTCCACATTTTGTTGTTACATCCTGAATTTAAAATGAATTCAATTGAGACTTGTTGTTCACTGGCCTACACACAATAACCCATAATGTCTAAAACATTTTTTTTTTTTTTTTTTTTTTTTTTGAGTCAGTAAGTATTCAATCCCTTTGTTATGGCAAGCCTAAATACGTTTAGGAGTAACAATTTGGTTAACAAGTCACATAATAAGTTGCATGGACTCACACTGTGTGCAATAATAGCGTTTAACATGATTTTTGAATGACTACCTCATCTCTGTACCTCACACATACAATTATCTGTAAGATCCCTCAGTCAAGCAGTGAAATTCAAACACAAATTGAACCACAAAGACCAGGGAGGTTTTCCAATGCCTCGCAAAGAAGGGCACCAATTGGTAGATGGGTTTAAAAAAAAAAGCAGACACTGAAAATCCCTTTTAGCATGGTGAAGTTATTCATTATACTTTGGATGGTGTATCAATACACCCAGCCACTACAAAGATACAGGTGTCCTTCCTAACTCAGTTGCCGGAGAGGAAGTAAACCACTCAGGGATTTCACCATGAAGCTAATGGTGACTTTAAAACAGTTACAGAGTTTAATGGCTGTGATAGGAGAAAACTAAGGATGGATCAACAACTTTGTAGTTACTCTACAATACTAACCTAATTGACAGAGTGAAAAGAAGGAAGCCTGTACAGAATACAAATATTCTAAAACATGCATCCTGTTTGCAATAAGGCACTAAAGTAATACTGTAAAAAATTTGACAAAGCAATTAACTTATTGCCCTGAATACAAAGTATTATGTTTGGGGCAAATCCAATACAACACATTACTGAGTACCCCTCTCTATATTTTCAAGCATAGTGGTGGCTGCATCATGTTATGGGTATGCTTGTAATCGTTCAAGATAAAACAAATAATGGAATGGAGCTACTGTTAAGTACAGGCAAAATCCTGAAGGAAACCTGGTTCAGTCTGCTTTCCACCAGACACTGGGAGATTAATTCATCTTTCAGCAGGACAATAACCTAAAACACAAGGCCAAATAAACACTGGAGTTGCTTACCAAGAGTGGCCGAGTTACAGTTTTGACTTAAATCTACTTGAAAATCTATGGCAAGACTTGAAAATGATTGTCTAGCAATGATCAACAACCAATTTGACAGAGCTTGAAGAATTCTGAAAAGAAAAATTGTAAAACATTGTACAATCCAAGAGACTTACCCAGAAAGACCCACAGCTGTAATATCTGCCAAAGGTGATTCTAACATCTATTGACTCAGGGGTGTGTAAAATAATGTGTAAAATAATATGCAAAATAATGTGTAAAATACATCAATCTGCATGCATGGTCTACATAATAGGTTAGGTAGGTTATGACGTTAGGGTGATAAAATGCCTAATTGACCATCCATAGTGTTTGTACAGTATTTAAAAATCTAGGTCTGCAATTGCGAACAATACAGTATGAAAATAATTTCATCGGAAAAGAAAAACAACAAAGTTCCCCCACTGATTCGGTGCTCCAGTTTCCAAGTCCCACTTATGTAATGGATAAAAAAAAATCAAAAATGAAGTTGACATGTTGAGTGAGTAAGTTTGTCAACACTTAAGTGTCAACATTTTGAGCTTGCATCAAAACACTGCAATCGCCAGGTTTTCAAAACCATTTCACATGTCCATGTTTGTATCCACACACAGCTGCAACTACAGTACCAATCAAAAGTTTGGACTCACCTACACATTCAAGGATTTTTCTTTATTTTTACTATTTTTTACATTGTAGAATAATAGTGAAGACATCAAAACTATGAAATAATGCATATGGAATCATGTAGTAACCAGAAAAGTGTTAAACAAATCAAAATATATTTTATATTTGAATAGCCACCCTTTGCCTTGATGACAGCCTTGCACACTCTTGGCATTCTCTCAACCAGCTTCATGAGGTAGTCACCTGGAATGCATTTCAATTAACAGGTGTGCCTTCGTAAAAGTTAATGCGTTTGAGCCAATCAGTTGTGTTGTGTTGCGACAAGGAGGGGGGTCTTTTATTTGGTAAAAGACCAAATCCATATTATGGCAAGAACAGCTCAAATAAGCAAAGAGAAACCACAGTCCATCATTACTTTAAGACATGAAGGTCAGTCAATACGGAACATTTCAAGAACTTTGAAAGTTTCTTCAAGTGCAGTCGCAAAAACCATCAAGCGCTATGATGAAACTGGCTCTCATGAGGACCGCCACAGGAATGGAAGACCCAGAGTTACCTCTGCTGCAGAGGATAAGTTCATTAGAGTTACCAGCCTCAGACATTTCAGCCCAAATAAATGCTTCACAGAGTTCAAGTCACAGACACATCACAACATCAACTGTTCAGTGGGGACTGTGTGAATCAGGCCTTCATGGTTGAATTGCTGCAAAGAATCCACTACTAAAGGACACCAATAATAAGAAGAGACCTGCTTGGGCCAAGAAACACGAGCAATGGACATTAGACAGGTGGAAATGTGTCCTTTGGTCTGGAGTCCAAATTGGAGATTTTTGGTTCCAACCGCCGTGTCTTTGTGAGACGCGGTGTGGGTGAACGGATGATCTCTGCATGTGTAGTTCCCACCGTAAAGCATGGAGGAGGAGGTGTTATGGTGTTAGGGTGCTTTGCTGGTGACACTGTCTGTGATTTAGAATTTAAGGCACACTTAACCTGCATGGCTACCACAGCATTCTGCAGCTATACGCCATCCCATCTGGTTTGGGCTTAGTTCCACTATCATTTGTTTTTCAACAGGACAATGACCCAACACACCTCCAGGCTGTGTAAGGGCTATTTGACCAAGAAGGAGCGTGATGGAGTGCTGCATCAGATGACCTGGCCTCGAAGATTCCCCGACCTCAACCCAATTGAGATGGTTTGGGATGTGTCGGACAGCAGAGTGAAGGAAAAGCAGCCAACAAGTGCTCAGTATATGTGGGAACTCCTTCAAGACTGTTGGAAAAGCATTCCAGGTGAAGCTGGTTGAGTGAATGCCAAGAGTGTGCAAAGCTGTCATCAAGGCAAAGGGTGGCTATTTGAAGAATCTAAAATCTAAAATATAGTTTGATTTCTTTATGTTAGGCCTACTGCTGCTAGGTAGCTCTCTCTCTGCTCTCCCCCTCCCCTCTGTCTGTCCTTGATTGCAGGAGTGAAGTCTGGTGTGCGGGAGTCAGGGTTCCAGCTGCAGCTCATTCACCATAATCACCTCAGCCTTTAAGACCCGGTCAAACTTTCCACTCATCGTCAGATCATAGTCAAGACAACCATGTTAGTCTCGCTGCCGACTCAACCTGTCTGTTTTCGTTCTTGTGTTTTTTTGGACTGTTTATTTACTTTTTCTCCTGTGCCACAGATATTTGGAACCTGACTCCTGCCTCCGCTTCACTCCTGCCACCACCATCCTGCTCTCCACTATCGGGCCTCTCCTTTGGACTCACCACGGACACTAGGACATTACGGTACCACACCTGCCCTGACCTGGATCTGTACCCTCCCTGTAACCTGGACTTGCTCTTCCCCATTTATTGGAAACCTGGACTATTGAACATTATAATAAACCTGTTAAAACTTCTCTGGCTTGGTGTACTTGTCTGCATTTGGGTTCTATCCAGTTAAATCATAACACTTTAACACGTTTTTGTTTATTACATGATTCCATATGTGTTATTTCATAGTTTTGATGTCTTCACTATTATTCTACAATGTAGAGAATAGTAAAAATAAAGAAAAACCTTTGAATGAGTTGGTGTGTCCAAACTTTTGACTGGTACTGTATGTATTCACTCTGCTAGACCAGACACTGACGATACGCCACATCACTTGAGAAGAGGATTTCTCTTCCCTTTCTTTAAAAGTCTTCAATGCATTTGCGCCCATGTCACCAGCTTCCGCAGATTCCCTCTGCTTCAAAGTTGAACATATAGAGGCGGCGAACAATGACAGGTCTCTGATGTCTTATATGGGGCGATGCCGGAACGTTACCTAAATGTAACAGAATATTCCTTCTCACTTTCCCTGTGCTGTGAAAACGCTTGGCGGATCGGGCAGGTTTTCACCATTGGCCTGTGGAATAGGTTGTGACAGGCAGTGGCGTGTATTCATGGATGCCAAGGGAAGCCAGGCTTCCCCAAATAATTGACCAAAAAAATAACAATAAAAACGTATAAAATGATTTCGTCTCTGTGTTTCATAATTTTCTTCAATTCGCAAGAGGCTGAATGTATCTGACCGGAGAAAGCATCCAAGCGAGCACAACAGCGCCACTCTGTCTCTGTATGTGTAGGCCATCTTTCTGATGCTGTCTGGTCCAAAGGAGTATGAAATTGTTGTCGCCCGTAGTCTTGAATGCAAGGGAAGCCAGCGAGCATTTGGCTTCCCTTGATAAAAAAAGTATAAAATAATAGCTAATCTACATTGAGCTAAACTGAGTAAGCTCAACTGTGAATGGTCCTGGCGCACCAAAACAAAGTGTCAAGGGAAGCCAGTTTGGATTTGTTATCACTCCTCTCAAATCGCATCAAGAGCATACGTCATTGACAGAAACAACTTCACTTGTTGCATCTCGTTGTGTTGTTGTCCTCCAGTGGCTAGCTAGCTAGCTAAAATTGTCCCTTTCCTAAATTAGCCATGGATGGAGATAGGGATTTGGACTTGTGGTTTTACTTAATTCTCCGTACTGGCCAATGATTTTAACGGCGATTCTGATCCAACCATTAATTCACACATTGTGCCCCTGGCCTGAGAGGATAAAAGTTCATTATGTAGCTAGATGTAGAAGGCTAATGTTAAAAAGCTATCGTTGCCCATGAAAGGAAATTAGGCATGCAAGCAAGGTAGCAAAAATAAAAGCGTGTAATGTATGACTGAGTGAGACCGTTTCGTCAACTTGAAAGAGAGGAGGATGGCATTGATGAGTCAACATGTTTTTTCTACTTGCACAAACACGCACACACACACACGCACACATACATCTGAAACATGGACAGCCACATCATATTTAGCTTACGTTGATTGGACTAAATATTTTTGGTATCTTTTAGTTGTCATTGTATTAGACTAAGCATAGATGATTGGATGATGTTGACATTTTGAAGTTGAAATGGTGCTGGAATAGTGGAGGTGGCTCCTGTTTTCTTTGCAACTTGAGGTAACTCTCTGTGGTTCTAAATCAATCACAACACATAGGTTGTAATATGACTTTTTTTCTGGCTTCCCCAGTGATTGTAACCACGCACCGCTACTGGTGACAGGATGCAGGAATATTTGGAATGGTGTCGTAGCACCGCGTCCGGAGGTAAACGTTTCAAAATGTAGCTTTTCATCTTGGGGACAGGCCCTGAAACATATCACTCAGGAACATGAATGGCTGTCGACAACCTGGATCGGCACACCTAAGGTAGCTTTAAACAACGTTTAACAGGCGTACGAAGCCTCCGCGCCTCGTTACACTTTATCTCAGGATTTGAAGCCTAAAGCTGCAATACAGACACACACTCACACACACACACACACACAAACACACACACACACACGCAGATAAGGCAAGACAATCTTCACAGGAAGTGTAGTGTACAGGGAACTGGCAAAGCAATAGAGGACCTCAATTTGCATAAGAAAATCTAATCATTTTCGGCACATGAATGATTCGTTTATTTTGAAGTGGCCATTACAGCCCTAGTCTCCAGAGGGGCCAGGGAGCAAAAGCCAGAACAGAGACAGGCTGCATCCCAAATAGCACCCTATTCCCTATATAGCCACATGGGCCCAGGTCAAAAGTTGTACACTATCAAGGGAATAGGGTGCCATTTTGGACGCAGCCACAGACTTTGACACAAACATATCAAACGCCATAAAAAGGATAAAAAGGGTCGCTTCAGTACAGTCTTTGGCTACAGTTCCTGAGTTAATATTGTTCTCTGGCATGGTATAACGACAGTATTGGACCTAACATTGTGACTGGAACCAAAGCACAGAACAGTGCCTGGGAATCCTACATGAAAAGCAGCTTTCTCCAGCTCGGCATGAGAGCTGGATTCCCCCCTCAACAGGAGCACTCTTCAACACAAGGCCTTTGAAATGTCGCAAATGAGAAGGGGGGGGGTCGCTGTTCTTATTGTTGTTGCTACAGTCTTCATCTCCAGTTTTTTACTGAGGTTTCGGGAAATGAAGCCAATAAGTGATGCTAACTCCCAATGCTCACACACACACAAATACACACACACACACACACACAACACACTCCCTTGTGTGTGTGTCCCTCTTCAAAAACATAACAACAAACAATGGGATGGTTTCCATAGCGCCTCTCATGTGAGGTAAGCTATGAACCATCCCATTGTTTGTTGTTATGTTTTAAGATTGTTTTTTTTTAGTTAGCATCACTTATTGGCTTCATTCCCAGTCTGAATCTCATCTGGGCCTGTGTTGAAGGCCCTGTAGCCAGCAATCCCTGCCGTGATTGGCTACTCGGGGTAGCTGTGCATTCTGAGGATGCATCCGCGGGGAGCTCGCAGCTCTGGCAACAGCGCCCCATTGAATTGCAATTTGGACTGAAATTGGAGCGGAGCGGGAAATTGTTCTCTCTGCCACACAACATTCTTGATTATATTTTCCCATATTTGTATTACCGTTTGTTTTCATCGGGGAGCAGTGCTTTGTTTGTATATGCATAGCGGTGTATATTTCAGTTAATGCTCTCGCTCCCTTTGGGTCTCCATTTCAGGCATGATTTGTGTTGCGCCTGTAGTGGAGTACAGAGCTAAAGGGCACGTTCCTCTGCCCAGGCGTCTTTGATGCATGCCAGATCTTACAACGACTGGATAGGTATTTTAAGTATCAGCTAACATATATTACAGCAATGTCAGTAGATGACACAGTTGATGACACAGTTGATGACGTGGCACACAACCATTGGTTGATGCAAGCAGGGGAACGGAAACTATATATATATGTGGAGGGCTGTAAGGGTTTGCATGAATGCAGTAACATGAGAGAGGTATTCCTGAAACCACTTAGGGCTTTAAAGCGTTTTTCATGAGATGGCCATAAACAATAACTGGTAATGCTGCATAGTTTTAGAAAGGTCTGTAACTCACCTTTCTGGTATTTCTTTTTTTTTTGCTGAGGTAAAGTCACTTTTGAGGACACAAGCTTAACAAGTATACAGCACAAATATGATACAAATATGAAAAATTATTTATTCAACAAAAGAGGGGGAATAGGGCTTGAAATGATTGAAATGCTGTGTAAATATAGTAACAATAAAACAATTACTTACTATAAGATTTCACCTTACTTATAACTGTAAAATGAATATAATCATACTTTGTGACAGTACAAAATTGGCACCATTTCATATAACTGACGACAGATCATTTTCTGCCTAGCGTCCTCTGAGTGACGCAGACGCAATTCAAATGCCTGCTGACTCATTACAACTTCAGCTTTAAGCGCGAAGTGATTTCGTCCCTCTGTGACCAAGAGAAAGTGGTCTTTCAATTTGTTCATGTTGTGAGCTCTAAATCCATCTGAGAACATCACAAAGAGATGAGACTGCTTTTGCTGCAATCCATTTCAAGGACAAAGCAATACTAGCAAGTTACAAAGAAGCGCCTCTTTAATCTATATGTGCAAGGCATTGTGTCCAGCCTTCCCCTCTTCCCTCCACATCTCCCATCTTGCCTTGGGAGCCTGCTTCAACAAATGAAACGCCTGTAATGAACTCTTTAGTCTATTCACATGCCTGTGAGGAAAGCGCTGCAAGGGGTCGACTAAATACCTAATGAAGTAAATGAACACTGTCTTTTTCCCTTCATCTTTCCTTTAACCAAAGGAAAAGGAGAATGGTTGAGTCATTCTGATGTCATGTTGGCCAGTTACTGTGTTAACTGAACTGCGTTAGCCCCCAGAGTTAGGGGAGTGGACGGACGGAGGGATGGAGGGAGGGAAAGCAGGAAGGGGAGGGTTCATCATTCCAGGCTGACAGTCATAGAGCGAGCGATAATGGCAGGACTTGAATGAGCTTGGGGGCCTGCGCTAGCTTCGCATTCTCTTTCTAGCTGTGCCATCCCATGCAAAAGGAATTTGGAATGGGCTCCATGCATATTTCATACGCAACTTGTTTCACAGATGTTTCTCCAGACATTTTCTGCCTCATAAAACAGGTTATATTATTATTTTATTAACTTACATCTCCTGTTGTTGTGAGGATACAGTACGGGGGCCCATTGGAGCAAGGTCTTTGATGTGAGAAATTGACTGGTACATGCATAAGCTAGGGTGGGGGAGAGAGAGGGAATGCAAACAATTCTTACATGCAACATATGTTGATGGAGACAGTAATAGAGACCATGAGGTACGGACTTATAACATGAAACGCTACTTTGGGGAGTTTATTTCAATAACCAAAATATATTTATGGACTATTATTGTGTGATCCGTGCATCAGTGGCGCAGCGAGACCAATAATAACAGTATTTTGGTTCCTACCAAGAGAAACGGACAGATCATACCTTTTCAGAAAATACCAGGGGACAGATTCATACAACGAAGAAGAAGGCAAAGCCCATTTATCACTTTGTGAAACCTTACTGCAACTATAAAAGGGGAACCGGGAGCGAGCATTAGCCCAAACACCTTTTCTCAACATAGTAAACTCCTAAATCCCCTCAACGCCGCCTCAAAGAGAAGCCGGCCTGCGAATGAATAGGCGACAATCTACTTTTCTGCTTTCCGCCGAGGGCCCATCTTCAACCACCAACCACCTTTAATGGAGCTCGATTCCTCCACGGTCCGCTACTCCACTTGGCGAAAGGCTTTGAGGTCTCACCTTTGAGAATGTCAGGGTTCTATAATCATTTTAACTGCGCTGAGTCATGCTGGGCTGTGAAAGTGTTGCAGACTGCTGGAGAGCTGGAACATTCAGGGCCAGCAACCACCATCAAAAGACTGAACGTGGCAGAAAGGACTTAAGCTTGGAGAAGTGCTGGTTAGATCGGCCTGGAAAATACTTAAGCCTCCGAGTTTGGATTCTGACGTCTGGCCCCTTTTCTTCGAGAATAATACGTTTTGTGTTGAATGAAATAAGTAAATTGCCAGCTGAATGGTGGGTGGTATAGCATTGGGGATGTTCAAAAGACCGAATGGCCCTTTATCAGTAGTGTTTCTTTTTGGACTAGGTTTTTGATTTAAATAATGCAACTGAACCCAGCTCTAAAAGAGTGTCAAATACACTGCACTGAAGAAGAAATACAAGATGCATTCTTTACATGTATTTATCAGTAGTGTTTATTTTGGACTAGGTTTTTGATTTCAATAATGCAACTGAACCCAGCTCTAAAAGAGTGCCAAATACACTGCACTGAAGGGGAAATACAAGATGGATTCTTTACATGTATTTATCTTTCCCCATTGTTCTTCACTGGTCTCTAGCAACGTTAACAGCAGTACAGTACAGTACATTGGTGCAGGTTGAACAAGGCTAATACAGTATTCACACTTTTTGACTCAAGATCAGAGAATCCTGGATGAGCGATTTGGAAGCCTTCTACTCTGAAAGCCAACCCAGAAAGCCCAGTATATCTGACATACAGTAGATATTTCTTCGCTTTTATGTCTATCCTTTTTTAGGGGGGAGGATGTGCTGAATGTCCCAAAGGCAAGGCTAGCATTGCACTGACCAAAACATGCCAGATAATAGCACTAAAAAGAGGCCTCAAAGCTCAAACAGCCTCAAACAGCAGGGCCTGTCCCATGCAGAGTCCAGGAGAACGTTGGTGCACACCACTCCGATCAGGGAACAAAGAGACATCCAAAAGCACAGCAATGGCATAGTTTTCACAGTTTTTCAGGCCCTGAAGACGACTGTTTGAAGGCCACCCAAGTCTTCCACACTCACTTCAGACGTAAGGAGAGGAGCAATACGGAAGATAGACACCTCACACAGAGAGGGGAAATTGCCCACAGCGAGAAATGTCTTTCAATAGGCAAATTAGAGACCCAACGCATGGGCATCCGGTTTGATCACAGCAGTGGAGGTGAAAAACTGTGCGGCTCAATTTGTCCGCCAAAAGAAACAAATGAGCGGTGTTGCTAGGTAGCTCTCTCTCTGCTCTCCCCCTCCCGTCTGTCTGTTCTTGATTGCAGGAGTGAAGTCTGGTGTGCGGGAGTCAGGGTTCCAGCTGCAGCTCATTCACCATAATCACCTCAGCCTTAAAGACCCGGCCAAACTTGCCACTCATCGTCAGATCATAGTCAAGACGACCATGTTAGTCTCGCTGCTGACTCAACCTGCTTGTTTTCGCTCCTTGTGTTTTTGGCCTGTTCTATTTACATTTCTCCTGTGCCACAGATTATTGGAACCTGCCTCCGCTTCACTCCTGCCACCACCATCCTGCTTTCCACTACTGGACCTCCCTTTTGGACTCACCACGGACACTAGGACGTTACGGTACCACTCCTGCTCAGAACCTGGATCTGTTACCCTCCCTGTAGACCTCTTGCTCTTCCCCTATTTTTGGAAACCTGGACAATTTAACTTTGTAAATAAACCTGTTAAACCTTCTCTGGCTCGGTGTAGTTGTCTGCATTTGGGTTCATATCCAGTTAAATCGTGACAGTATGATCTGACCAACATGAACCCAGCAGACAGTAGCTCGGATACCACCCCAGAGTGCACTCAAATTCGGACTGTCATAGCCAATCAGGGCATTTTACTTTGCCAACATGATACTTTGTTTAAGACTATTTCGGAGAACAGTCAGATGCTGCTTAATCAGGTTCAATTACTCACCAATCAAGTGTCTGCCCTTACTACCCAAGTTAATAATGCACCCCTCGTTCATGGCATACAAACTGCTCCTTCTCCTGCTCCGCCTGTTTTTCCTGCTCCTCCAGTCCAGATCAGAGAGCCTTTTGTTCCTGCTCCAGAGCACTATGACGGGAACATGGGAACCTGTGGTGATTTTTTGACTCAATGCTCGTTAGTGTTTCAACAACAGCCCCTCACCTACGCCTCAGAAAGAGCCTGTATTGCCTACCTTATCAACTCTACTAGCGGTTCCGCTCGTTCCTGGCGATCCGCGGTCTGGGAGAGTCAGTCGGACATTTGCAACGCTTACGTTGCCTTCACCACTGAGATGAGGAAGGTTTTCGACCACCCCGTACAGGGCAAGGAGGCTGCTAAACGGTTGTTTTCTCTTCGGCAGGGGTCTCGCAGTGTGGCGGAGATGGCAGTGGAGTTTCGGACTTTAGCGGCAGTGAGTGGTTGGAATGACGAGGCATTACAAGGAGTGTTCATTAATGCTTTGTCTGAGACTTTGAAAGATGAATTGGTGTCATATGATGAATCGCCTACGCTGGATAATCTTATTTCACTCACCATCAGGTTGGATAATCGGATTCGGGAGCGCCGCCGGGAGAGGAGTGTTAGTTCCAAGCAACCTGTCTGTCGTCAACCAACTCCTCCCCGCCTCTTCCCTACGGAGAAGGCCGAGTCTTCCCGAGTCAATACTAGGAGCACTGAACCCGAAGCCATGGAGGTGGGTCGTGCACGGTTGTCCTCAGAGGAGCGTGCACGTCGTATTCAGGCTCGTGTCTGCCTGTATTGTGGAGAAGCTGGTCATTTCGTTCCTTCCTGCCCAGTTCATCCGGGAAAAGGGCCGGCTCATCATTAATGGGAGAAGTTTTGGTGAGCCGAGCAGCGGATTCTTCCTCTTCTCCCCGCATTCTGCTCCAGGCATCCCTCCAGTGGCAGTCCCAGAATTTCCCTGTTAGTGCGCTGGTTGACTCTGGTGCCGATGAAAGCTTTTTGAGTTGGCTCAACAAATGGATTTAGAGACTGTTCCTATGGACCGTCCGCTGCAGGCTAAGGGTCTAAATGGACAATTGTTGACCCGTATTACTCATCAGACTGTTCCTGTTTGTCTCAGAGTGTCGGGTAATCATCAGGAGAACATTCAGTTCCACATAATTGACTGCCCACAGACCCCCCTGGTCCTTGGTATCCCCTGGCTCGTAAGACACAATCCACACATTGATTGGGTGACAGGTAGAATTGTTTCATGGAGCACATTTTGTCATGTGAACTGTTTGTGTTCTGCTCAAACCCCTGCCAGCACTGTGCCTCAACCTCCACTGGAGTCCATGGATCTCTCTGCTGTCCCTGACGTGGATCATGACCTGGCATCCGTTTTCTGCAAACACAGAGCTACTTCTCTTCCTCCTCACCGGCCATACGACTGCGCCATTGACCTCCAGCCAGGAGCCCCTCTCCCTAACAGTCGCCTGTACAATCTCTCCCGCCCTACATTCGGGACTCCTTGGCGGCAGGTATTATTCGTCCTTCCTCGTCACCTGTAGGAGCGGGATTCTTTTTTGTTGGAAAGAAGGATAAGACCCTCAGACCCTGTATTGATTTCCGTGGACTTAACAACATCACCATTAAGAACAAATATTCTCTGCCTTTGATTAATGCTGCTTTTCCCCTCCTTCATGGTGCAACTATCTTTACAAAACTGGATCTACGAAATGCGTATCACCTGGTGCGCATTCGTAAAGGTGATGAATGGAAGACTGCCTTCAACACACCCTTGGGACATTTTGAGTATCTGGTTATGCCTTTTGGTTTGTCTAATGCCCCTGCTGTTTTTCAGGCACTCGTGAATGATGTCCTTCGGGACATGTTGAATCGTTTTGTTTTTGTCTATCTGGACGATATCCTGATTTACTCAGAGTCCTCCCAGGAACATGAACTGCATGTGCGTCAGGTGTTGCAAAGGTTGTTGGAGAACAAACTATTTGTGAAGATGGAGAAATGTGAGTTTCATGTGTCTGAAACCTCTTTTTTGGGTTACATAATAGCTCAGGGGGAGTTGCGGATGGACCCAGCTAAGATCTCTGCTGTCACGGACTGGCCAGCCCCCTCCACCCGCAAACAACTTCAACGATTCCTGTGGTTTGCGAACTTCTACAGGAGGTTCATCAAGGACTACAGCCGCATTGCTGCGCCACTCACCGCTCTCACCTCCATCTCACTACCGTTCGCTTGGAATGAAGGGGGCCAAATCAGCTTTCAAGAGCTGAAACATCGCTTCGCCTCGGCTCCCATTCTGATGCAGCCTGACCCCCGACCGCCAGTTTGTCGTGGAGGTGGATGCATCCGACACTGGGGTAGGTGCGGTGTTGTCACAACGTTCACCTGAAGATAACAAACTGCATCCCTGTGCTTTTCTTTCACAGAAACTTTCTCAGGCAGAGAGGAATTATGATGTTGGCAATCGTGAACTGCTCGCCGTTAAGCTGGCTCTCGAGGAGTGGAGGCATTGGTTGGAGGGGGCGGAACAACCCTTCATCGTTTGGACGGATCATAAAAATCTTGCATACATCCAGTCAGCCGAAGCAGCTCAATCCCGTCAAGCCAGGTGGGCACTATTTTTTTGGTAGATTCAATTTTGCCTGTCTTACCGTCCTGGTCACGCAACGTCAAGCCTGACGCCCTGTCTCGTGTTCATTCTGCTGTTGATACTGGTAGTAACCCTGAACCCATCTTGCCTCCTACCTGCAGTATTGCTGCCATTACATGTGACATCGAAGGGATTGTTAGACAGGCTCAACATCTACAAGCTGACCCTGGGAGCGGTCCTCCTAACTCGGTTGTTTGTCCCTGAGTCTGTTCGCTCCCAGGTACTTCAGTGGGCTCACTCGTCTCCCCTTACCTGTCACCCTGGAGTTACTCGGACCCTTGACTTTTTGCGACGGAAGTTCTGGTGGCCCAGGATGGAGCGGACACTCGAGCCTTCATTGCTGCTTGTACGGTATGTGCACTGAAGTAAGAACTCCACCCAGGCCAGCGCTGGTCATCTACGACCTCTGCCCTTACCCAGCCGGCCCTGGTCCCACATTGCATTGGATTTTGTCACTGGACTTCCCCCCTTGTCTGGAAAGACTGTCATTCTTACTGTTATTGATAGTTTTTCTAAGTTTGTTCATTTTTTGGCCCTACCTAAACTGCCCACTGCCAGGGAAACTGCTGATATTCTGGTTGAACATGTGTTCCGCTCTCATGGTCTACCCACTGATATTGTCTCTGACAGGGTCCCCAGTTTGTCTCCCCAGGTATGGAAAGCTTTCTGTAAAGCTTTGGGCATCACATCCAGCCTGTCCTCTGGATATCACCCCCAGACCAACGGGCAAGCCGAGAGCGCGAACCAGGAGATGGAGACCGCTCTCCGCTGTGTCACAGGGTCTAACCCTGGGTCATGGAGCTCCATGCTCCCCTGGGTGGAATATGCTCATAACACCTTGACTAACGCTTCCTCTGGTTTATCTCCCTTTCTGTGTGCTCTGGGTTATCAACCTCCCCTGTTCCCTTCTCAAGAGAGGGAACTGGCGGTACCTCGGTGCAGTCCCACATGCGCCCGCTGCTTCAAGGTCTGGAGGAAGGCCAGGGTAGCTCTGTCCCGAGCTTCGTCATACATGCAGAGGCAAGCCAACCGTCACCGGTCCCAGGCTCCCGGTTACTCTCCTGGTCAAGAGGTATGGCTTAAGTCACGTGATCTTCCATTGAAAGTGGAATCTAAGAAGATGGCGCCGCGTTTTATAGGACCGTTCAAAATACTGTCTATTGTTAACCCCTGCACGGTTAAACTACAGCTTCCTGCCTCCCTACGGGTTCATTCCACTTTTCATGTGTCTCAGATTAAGCATGTGTCTGTTAGCCCTCTGTGCCCGCCCTCTCGTCCCCCTCCTCCGCCCAGGATCGTGGGTGGGGGTCCTGTCTACACTGTCCGGCGACTTCTGGATGTTCGCCGCCGGGGTCGTGGTTTCCAGTACCTGGTGGATTGGGAGGGTTATGGTCCTGAGGAACGTTCCTGGGTTCCCAGGAGCTTCATTGTGGATCCTGCTCTGGTCCGTGATTTTCATAGGTTACATCCTGATAAACCCTGTCGGCCGCCGGGTGGCGTCCGTAGAGGGGGGGGGTACTGTTAGGCCTACTGCTGCTAGGTAGCTCTCTCTCTGCTCTCCCCCTCCCCTCTGTCTGTTCTTGATTGCAGGAGTGAAGTCTGGTGTGCGGGAGTCAGGGTTCCAGCTGCAGCTCATTCACCATAATCACCTCAGCCTTAAAGACCCGGCCAAACTTGCCACTCATCGTCAGATCATAGTCAAGACGACCATGTTAGTCTCGCTGCTGACTCAACCTGCTTGTTTTCGCTCCTTGTGTTTTTGGCCTGTTCTATTTACATTTCTCCTGTGCCACAGATTATTGGAACCTGACTCCTGCCTCCGCTTCACTCCTGCCACCACCATCCTGCTTTCCACTACTGGACCTCCCTTTTGGACTCACCACGGACACTAGGACGTTACGGTACCACTCCTGCTCAGAACCTGAATCTGTTACCCTCCCTGTAGACCTGGACTTGCTCTTCCCCTATTTTTGGAAACCTGGACAATTTAACTTTGTAAATAAACCTGTTAAACCTTCTCTGGCTCGGTGTAGTTGTCTGCATTTGGGTTCATATCCAGTTAAATCGTGACAAGCAGAGATTTGCAAACTGAATGTTCACGTGGAGAAGAGGATTTCAGTACAATGATGTAGCTGAAAACCATGAAACTGTACTAAAGTAGGATCATATACAAAGGTATAGAATAGCCTAATTGGTAGGCCGTCATTGTAAATAAGAATTTGTTCTTAATGGTGGGAAACCGGTTACCGAGATTTACTGCACAAAACCTCTCTCTTTTCCCAGGATAAATAACTGCGAGAAACCAATAAATTATTTATATGAACAGCATTACGTGAAATGGATCTGTTAAATTATATGCGATGTCTAAATCTGGCTTCTCTACAGCCTTCTTCTCTGCTCTCAACATGATGAATCATCAACGCTCAGGGTGAGGACCGACAGTATGGAGCGAAGTTCACAATGCATGCAGACCTATCATCTCATCTGTAAGGGTTGGTGTGAGGTGTGACCCAGGTGCGGTGCAGGATATACAGTAGGCAGTAGGCAGAGATTGTGAAACAAGGATCTTTACTGGTGGTCCCGAAGCCAAAATACAAAATAACGGACTTATCACGATAAAAGAAAGGCAGAGCAAATAAGTCTCCAACAACCGGCTGACAGCCAAAATACGAAATACTACCTACGACTGAAACAACCTGTCAGACCGAAAGCCCGTCTAATTTACGCATCTCTATCTGGCTTTCGGAGGTTACTGTAACACCCTGGCTCTGGGACTCTATATGTTGAGCCAGGGTGTGTTCTTTCTATGTGGTGTATTTCTATGTTGGGAGTTCTAGTTTGTTTATTTCTATGTTGGCCTGAGTGACTCCCAATCAGAGGCAACGAGTGTCAGCTGTGGCTGGTTGTCTCTGATTGGGAGCCATATTTAAACTGTCTGTTTTTCCCTTTGTGTTTGTGGATTCTTGTTCCAGTTGGTTGTGTTTGTACCGTGGACTTCACGAGTCGTTTGTTGTTTTGTTGATTGTCCCTATTTATCACTGAAGATAAATAAACATGTTCGTTCATCATGCTGCGCCTTGGTCCTCCTCTCTTAACGACGATCGTGACAGAAGAACCCACCATACAAGGACCAAGCAGCGTGTCCAGGAGCAGGCAGACTGGACATGGGAGGAAGCGCCGGGAAAGGAGATGGAGAGGTTGGCGATGGCCCAGGTGGGCAAATCGTGGTCCTGGGAGGACATGCTCGGGGGCAAAGGGCCATGGGCTAGGATTAAGGCCCTGGCGAGAGAGGAGCAGCGGCGTCAGCAGTGTCATCGTCGGACGGACGAGAGGCAACCACAAAAAATGTTTAGGGGGGCACACGGCATGGGCGGCTGGGCAGCAGGAGGCTGCCACAGGGCGATTTGAGAGGAGGCCACCGGGTTTGGGGGCCAGAAGGCAGGTTGGCGGAGCCTGGATGGAGAGCAGAGCCAACTCCCGTACTCAGGCATGGCAGCATGAGACTGGTCAGGTTCCGGGGTATGCGGAGCTGCGTACTGTGCCACGAGTGGTCCGGCATAGTCCGGTACGTCCTGTGCGAGCACCCCGCACGTGTTGTGCGAAGGTGGGCATGCAGCCAGGACGGAGTGTGCCGGCTCAGCGCTCGTGGCCTCCAGTGCCTCTCCTCGGTCCCGGATATCCTGCGCCAGTGTCACGTGCTGTTATGCCAGTACGGGTACACAGCCCTGTACGTCCTGTGCTGATGCCTCACACAGAGTGTGTGAGGGTAGGCATTCAGCCAGGACGGGGTTGTGGCAGCTCTACACTCCAGGTCTCCTATCCGTCTCCACAGCCCGGCCCGGCCTGTCCCTGCTCCTCGCACCAAGCCTACGGTGTGCGTCGCCAGCCCGGTCCGGCCTGTCCCTGCTCCTCGCACCAAGCCTACGGTGTGCGTCGCCAGCCCGGTCCGGCCTGTCCCTGCTCCTCGCACCAAGCCTACGGTGTGCGTCGCCAGCCCGGTCCGGCCTGTCCCTGCTCCACGCACCAAGCCTACGGTGTGCGTCGCCAGCCCGGTCCGGCCTGTTCCTGCCACTCGCACCAAGCCTACGGTGCGCGTCGCCAGCCCGGCCCGGCCTGTTCCTGCCACTCGCACCAAGTCTACGGTGCGCGTCGCCAGCCCGGCCCGGCCTGTTCCTGCCACTCGCACCAAGCCAGGGGTGCGAGTCGTCAGCCTGGTCCGGCCTGTCCCTGCTCCTCGCACCAAGCCTACGGTGTGCGTCGCCAGCCCGGTCCGGCCTGTCCCTGCTCCTCGCACCAAGCCTACGGTGTGCGTCGCCAGCCCGGTCCGGCCTGTCCCTGCTCCTCGCACCAAGCCTACGGTGTGCGTCGCCAGCCCGGCCCGGCCTGTCCCTGCTCCACGCACCAAGCCTACGGTGTGCGTCGTCAGTCCGGCACAGGCCGTGCCTGTTCCACTGGTGCCTGGTTCAGCACGGGTCAGCTGCTTCACGCCGGAGCTAGAGCAATCCGCTCCACCAGTGTGCAGTCCAGCTCCGGTCAGCAGGGCCAGACCGGACCAGGGGTACCTTGGGGGGTTAGAGAGCGAGTGGGGATCATGCCCGGAGCCGGATCCGCCGCCAAGGCGGAGTGCCCACCCGGTCCCTCCCCTGTGGTATTTGGTTGGCGCGGTCGGAGTCCGCGCCTTTAGGGGGGGGTACTGTCACGCCCTGGCTCTGGGGACTCTAGTATGTTGAGCCAGGGTGTGAGTTTTCATGTGTGTTGGTTCTAGTTGTTGTATATCTATGTTGGCCAGGGTGGCTCCCAATCAGAGACGGCTGTAGCTCGTTGTCTCTGATTGGGAGTCATACTTAGGTAGCCATTAGGCATTCATTCATTGTGGTTTCTTGTTCCGTGTTGGTTTGTGTATGTAACCAGGGACGTCATGTTTTCGTTTTGTTGTTTTGATCATTATATAAATAAATATGTTTGCATTCAACGCTGCGCCTTGGTCCTCCTCTCTCACCGACGATCGTGACAGTTACCTTTTTTTTTTATTGTACTTTTTCTTTTTTTTTGCAGGTGCAGAGTTTTAGAAGAGCCTATCACTCGAACATTGTTGCTTTAAATCAGTGCATGCGCAGTCTTTCTATCTCTCCATCAATTCCATTCAAATTGCATCCAAAATAGATAATCCTGTTCTAGATTGATATACATTATAGCCCAATATATAGGTGTCCTAGCCTACCTCTTTCAGGTTTACATTCAATGCAGTATTAGCCTTATATTTAGCTAATGAATGATGGGTTATGCATAATAAGCTTATAACGTATAACCTCTGTCTCTTGTGCAATACGCATGCACCTGTGCTCCACTGGCCTCTCTCCTTAAAAAACTTGGAGTCCCATGCAGGAATTATTTTTGCATTTCTTATACCAATAGACTATTCGAAGAGGGACGCAAGCTCTTGTTTGCTGAATGTTAAATACAGCAGCCAATAGAACTCATGGGTAGTTTGAAAGAAGAGCGAATGCGCGATGGTGGTAGGCTATAGCAGTTATTTATTCAGACCCATAACCATTCAATCTTAGTGAAAATAATTTGATCCCCTGCTGATTTTGTACGTTTGCCCACTGACAAAGAAATGATCAGTCTATTATTTTAATGGTAGGTTTATTTGAACAGTGAGAGACAGAATAACAACAACAAAATCCAGAAAAACACATGTCAAAAATGTTATAAATGAATGTGCATTTTAATGAGGGAAATAAGTATTTGACCCCCTCTCAATCAGAAAGATTTCTGGCTCCCAGGTGTCTTTTATACAGGTAACGAGCTGAGATTAGGAGCACACTCTTAAAGGGAGTGCTCCTAATCTCAGTTTGTTACCTGTATAAAAGACACCTGTCCACAGAAGCAATCAATTTCAAATCAGATTCCAAACTCTCCACCATGGCCAAGACCAAAGAGCTCTCCAAGGATGTCAAGGACAAGATTGAAGACCTACACAAGGCTGGAATGGGCTACAAGACCATCGCCAAGCAGCTTGGTGAGAAGGAGACAACAGTTGGTGCGATTATTCGCAAATGGAAGAAACACAAAATAACTGTCAATCTCCCTCAGCCTGGGGCTCCATGCAACATCTCACCTCGTGGAGTTGCAATGTTGTAATGATCATGAGAACGGTGAGGAATCAGCCCAGAACTACACAGGAGGATCTTGTCAATGATCTTAAGGCAGCTGGGACCATAGTCACCAAGAAAATAATTGGTAACACACTACGCCGTGAAGGACTGAAATCCTGCAGCGCCCGCAAGGTCCCCCTACTCAAGAAAGCACATATACAGGCCCGTCTGAAGTTTGCCAATGAACATCTGATTGATTCAGAGGAGAATTGGATGAAAGTGTTGTGGTCAGATGAGACCAAAGTCGAGCTCTTTGGCATCAACTCAACTCGCCGTGTTTAGAGGAGGAGGAATGCTGCCTATGACCCCAAGAACACCATCCCCACCGTCAAACATGGAGGTGGAAACATTATGCTTTGGGGGTGTTTTTCTGCTAAGGGGACAGGACAACTTCACCGCATCAAAGGGACGACGGACGGGGCCATGTACTGTCAAATCTTGGGTGAGAACCTCCTTCCCTCAGCCAGGGCATTGAACATGGGTCGTGGATGGGTATTCCAGCATGACAATGACCCAAAACACACGGCCAAGGCAACAAAGGAGTGGCTCAAGAAGAAGCACATTGAGGTCCTGGAGTGGCCTAGCCAGTCTCCAGACCTTAATCCCATAGAAAATCTGTGGAGGGAGCGGAATGTTCGAGTGCCTAACGTCAGCCTCGAAACCTTAATGACTTGGAGAAGATCTGCAAAGAGGAGTGGGACAAAATCCCTCCTGAGATGTGTGCAAACCTGGTGGCCAACTACAAGAAACATCTGACCTCTGTGATTGCCAACAAGGGTTTTGCCACCAAGTACTAAGTCATGTTTTGCAGAGGGGTCAAATACTTATTTCCCTCATTAAAATGCAAATCAATTTATAACATTTTTGACATGCGTTTTTCTGGATTTTTTTGTTGTTATTCTGTCTCTCACTATTCAAATATCATAAAATGTATTTAATGTATGGCTCATCAGGCTCAGGTAACATCAGGCTTGAATTTTAGATCAAAGCTCTAATAAAATCCAGACTTAGGCCTATTTATATGCTTTATAATGCTTTTGAATGACACTTCTGGTTTTTGTGGAAAATACTGGGTTACCCGAGAGAAAAGTGATTTATTCTCAGGATGGAACATTTGTAAAATACCGGGAGAATATTAAACCCTAGTGAGAGCAAATATCAGGTATTTTTTATTCTCTAGGTAGAGAGATACACACTAGCGAACAGCATTATAGTGCAGCAGCAAAAGCAGCTAAATCCTCCAGGATTAAAGCTCTCTCTCTTTCTCTCTCGCTCAATCTCTCTCTTCCACTAAAAAGCCCATTCTCAAAGCCTCAATAGCTATTTAATTACCCAGGGTGCATCTTTTCCTGGTTAGCCAGCCCTCTGTGGTCATAGGAGTGGCGCAACCCTGAAACGGCAGAGAAATTCCCAGGACTCGAGTGCCTAAATCCAGCTGAGAGTTGCACCACTGGCTTTAGTCTTTCACTTGCCACCACATTAATTCCCAGTCCCCACTTCCTCCTCGGCTCTCCAACTAACCTCTCATGTACTTTACAGGCTTTGGGCTCAACTGCTCTCTATGCCTTCTGTTTGAGTCAAACCACCACAGCTAGCAAGGCTAATGTTTCAGTCACCCTTTCAATATTAGAAAGAAACCTTGGTCACCCGTTAAAACATTAAAAAGACAGCTCTTCTAAACAGGTGTACCCCTGTTTGTGTTTGTGTAAAGTCAATACAAATATAAAATAAACTCACCACTTAACTGCAACCAAGGTTTCAATCAAAATGATTGAATGAAAAAAGCATGAAGGTTGTTAAATTGCTCATATATTCATTCAAACACAACCGTCTCAAAGCAAGGACATTTGTCATTCACAGGAATTTGAGTTTTATGTAACGCACAACAATATTTCCTCAGTTGTCGAATCCTAGATGGTTTATGAAAATCATTGCCGTATGCTACAATATATTTTGATTTAATATTGAGGTACAGTATTTAGGAAAATGTGTAAGACACACCTACCTCCCCCCTGATGTCAAACACATGCCCAACACAATCCAAATAGGCAGGTCCTTGACTTTAGCTATATTTACTGTGCAAATAGGCCTGTTTAATCACATGACGTGAAATGTGTTGGTACTTTGATCATTAAAAAAGAGGGGAAAAAGTGTTTCCCCATTTCATTTGCATATTTGCAGCATTCATAAACACTTCAAAGTTTTGAACTTTATTAATTAATTACTATTGAGACAACATGACGATGTGCCTAGTGACCGGGAGTGGATTATTAATTGTTTTGGGAGGTCAACTAACGACAGCCATGATGCAAAATGGAAAAATAATAATAACTCAATCGAGAACAAGCTCTGAAACCTTATCATAGTGGACATTTTTATGTTTGTGCTTTTCTAATAACCAATTTCTGTGTTCTATTCATGTTCTAATAAACAATGTCTGTGTTCATGCAAGTGACTGATTGAATGAATCCTCACTATCAGTATCTGCAATTTGGCAGTACGCCCAGAACCATGCATGTGAGGTATTGGTCTGTCCCATGCATGACCCAGTATTGGTCGGTCACATGAAGGAAGCAAACGTTAATGATTAATTAATTATGAATGATGAATAAGCTAAATCATGCAAATATAACTTGTCTGTATATAAGAGAACTAACAGGACTGCCCCAGGTGGAGCTCCTGATCGACATGTGTACTTGGTGCATTGAGTTGGTTGGAACCTCTCCAGTGCACTGATAATAAACAGTTATTCATTTAAGATTGACTTCGAGTGTCCATGTGTAGAATATCCACAACAATTGTTAGGAGTTGGTCCTCCCAGGAAGGGTTCAATCTACAGACAATACTCCATAATGACAAAGTGAAAACAGGTTTTTAGAAATGTATAAAAAAGTAAAAACAGAAAAACATTATTTACATAAGTATCCAGACCTTTTGCTATGAGACTCGAAATTGAGCTCAGGTGTATCCTGTTTCCATTGATCATCCTTGAGATGTTTCTTGATTGGAGACCACTTCTGGTAAATTAAATTGATGAGACATGATTTGGAAAGGCACATACTGTACCTGTCTATGTAAAGTCCCACAGTTGACAGTGCATGTCAGAGCAAAAATCAAGCCATGAGGTCGAAGGAATTGTCCATAGAGCTCCGAGACAGGATTGTGTCGAGGCACAGATCTGGGGAAGGGTACCAAAACATTTATGCAGCATTGAAGATCCCCAAGAGCATAGTGGCGTCCATCATTTTTAAATGGAAGAGGTTTGGAACCACCAAGACTATTCCTAGAGCTGGCCGCCCAGCCAAACTGAGCAATCCGGGGGAGAAGGGCCTTGGTCAGACCAAGAACCCGATGGTCACTCTGACAGAGCTCCAGAGTTCCTCTGTTGAGATGGGAGAACCTTCCAGAAGGACAACCATCTCTGCAGCACTCCACCAATGAGGTCTTTATGGTACAGTGGCCAGACGGAAGCCACTCCTCAGTAAAATGCACATGACAGCCCGCTTGGAGTTAGCCAAAATGCACCTAAAGACTCTCAGACCATGAGAAACAAGATTCTCTGGTTTGATGAAACCAAGATTGAACTCTTTGGCCTGAATGCCAAGCGTCACGTCTGGAGGAAACCTGGCACCATCCCTACGGTGAAGCATGGTGGTGGCAGCATCATGCTGTGGGGATGTTTTTCAGTGGCACGGACTGGGAAACTAGTCAGGATCGAGAGAAAGATGAGCGGAGCAAAGTACAGAGAGATGCTTGATGAAAACCTGCACCAGAGCGCTCAGGACCTCAGACTGGAGCGAAGGTTCACCTTCCAACAGGACGACGACCCTAAGCACACAGCCAAGACAACACAGGAGTGGATTCAGGACAAGTTTCTGAATGTCCTTGAGTGGCCCAGCCAGAACCCGGACATGAACCCGATCTAACAATTCTGGAGGGACCTGAAAATAGCTGTGCAGCGATGCTCCCCATCCAACCTGACAGAGCTTGAGAGGATCTGAAGAGAAAAATGGGAGAAACTCCCCAAATACAGGTGTGCCAAGCTTGTAGCGTCATACACAATAACATTAGAGGCTGTAATTGCTGCCAAAGGTGCTTCAACAAAGTACTAAGTGAAGGGTCTGAAACTTACAGTACCAGTCAGAAGTTTGGACACACCTACTTATTCCAGGTTTGTTCTTTATTTTAAACTATTTTCTACATTGTAGAATAATAGTGAAGACATCAAATCTATGAATTAACACATATGGTATCATATAGTAACCAAAACGGGTTAAACAAATCAAAACATATGTTATATTTTAGCCACCCTTTGCCTTGATGACAGCTTTGCACAGTCTTGGCATTCTCTCAACCAGCTTCATCTGGAATGCTTTTCCAAGAGTCTTGAAGGAGTTCCCACATATGCTGAGCACTTATTGGCTGCTTTTCCTTCACTCTGCAGTCCAACTCATACCAAACCATATCAATTGGGTTGAGGTTGGATGATTGTGGAGGCCAGGTCATCTGATGCAGCACACCATCACTCTCCTTCTTGGTCAAATAGCCCTTACACAGCCTGGAGGTGTGTTGGGTCATTGTCCTGTTGAAAAACAAATGATAGTCCCACTAAGCGCAAACCAGATGGGATGACGTATCGCTGCAGAATGCTGTGGTAGCCATGCTGGTTAAGTGTGCCTTGAAATCTAAATAAATCACTGACAGCGTCTCCAGCAAAGCACCCCTACACCATCACACCTCCTCCTGTGTGCTTCATGGTGGGAACCACACATGAGGAGATCATCCGTTCACCTACTCTGTGTCTCACAAAGACACTGCGGTTGGAACCAAAAATCTTAAATTTGGACTCATCAGACCAAAGGACAGATTTCAACCATTCTAATGTCCATTGCTCTATGTTTCTTGGCCCAAGCAGGTCTCTTCTTCTTAGTCTCTTCTTCTTCTTCTTAGTCCCCTGTAGCTCAGTTGGTAGAGCATGGCGCTTACAACGCCAGGGTTGTGGGTTCGTTTCCCACGGGGGGCCAGTATGACAATGTATACACTCACTAACTGTAAGACGCTCTGGATAAGAGCGTCTGCTAAATGACGTAATTGTAATGTCCTTTAGTAGTGGTTTCTTTGCAGCAATTTGACCATGAAGGCCTGATTCACGCAGTCTCCTCTGAACAGTTGATGTTGAGATGTGTCTGTTACTTGAACTCTGTGAAGCATTTATTTGGGCTGCAATCTGAGGTGCAGTTAACTCTAATGAACTTATCCTCTACAGCAGAGGTAACTCTGGGTCTTCCATTCCTGTGGCGGTCCTCATGAGAGCCAGTTTCATCATAGCGCTTGATGGTTTTTGCGACTGCCCTTGAAGAAACTTTCAAAGTTCTTGACATTTTCCGGATTGATGTCTTAATGATGGACTGTCGTTTCTCTTTGCTTATTTGAGTTGTTCTTGCCATAATATGGACTTGGTATTTTACCAAATAGGGCT
Organism: Coregonus clupeaformis; assembly: GCF_020615455.1. Classification (NCBI taxonomy): domain Eukaryota; kingdom Metazoa; phylum Chordata; class Actinopteri; order Salmoniformes; family Salmonidae; genus Coregonus; species Coregonus clupeaformis. The sequence continues at coordinate 54,351 of NW_025533951.1, read as the reverse complement.
ATCTTCTGTATACCACCCCTACCTTGTCACAACACAACTGATTGGTCCTAACGCATTAAGAAGGAAAGAAATTCCACAAATTATCTTTTAACAAGGCACACCTGTTAATTGAAACACATTCCAGGTGACTACCTAATGAAGCCGGTTGAGAGAATGCCAAGAGTGTGCAAAGCTGTCATCAAGGCAAAGGGTGGGTACTTTTGAAGTATCTCAAAAAGTAAAACTTCCTCCGAAGCTGCCACCTCTTCTTGTTCGGGCAGGCTTCGGCGTTCGTCGTCACCGGCCTTCTAGCCACTGCCGCTCCTCATCTCATCATTCCATTCCATTTGTTTTGTCTTGTCTATTACACACACCTGGTTCATATCCCTTCATCAGTACCTGTAAAATGTTCCCTCTGCCCCCTTGTCTTTGTGTGTGATTGTTTATTGTGGAGGATAGTGAAGCTCGGTGGAGCTCTGTGTATTTTGTATCGCCTGGATATTTCCCTGTGTGCCTTGTATTTTCCAGTGTGCCTGTTTTGCGCACTGAAGTGTTTTTGACGCATTACTGCGTAACTCTGTATTTGCGGAATAAAGCCTGTTATTCTGTGATTTACCCTCCTGCGCCTGATTCCTTCGACATCACCTCATCACAGAATCACACACCAGAAATGGAGTCAGCAGGAGAGGAGCACATGCCCGGAGTCGTGGCACGGGTCCGGGAGCATTCGACGATGCTAGGCAGCTTGGGAGAAGTGATGGATCGGGTTCTCCAGGTCTTCCAACGCCTGGAGAGGAGAAGACCCAATCTCTTGGGTCCAGCTGAGCGGGTCCTCATCAACCACTAGCCTGCCGGGACACCACGTTGTCCTTCAACCAACTCGTGGACATGGCCATCCGTTTGGACAACCTGCTGGCTGCTAGAGGACGTCCTGGAAGAGGCCTGCCCGTTCCGCACCCCCCCAACCCGGATCACGAGATGATGGAGCTGGATGGAGCGGCGATCCGGGAGAGTGGAGGATGACAACACCAGTGTTACTGTGGTGGCACGAGAGGACATTCTCCTGCACGCTGTCGTCGGTGTTCTTTTGGGTCTGGAGGCGGCAGGCAGGGCACTCTCGCGTCACCTCAGGTATCGAACACCCACACTCATTCAGAGCCCTCTGCTGCACACTGTACCCTACACATCCACTCTCCTGATTACACAGTAGTTCGCAAGTGTAAGGCGCTGGTCGATTCAGGCACAGCTGGGAACTTTATGGACAGGTCATTTGCACATAGTCTAGTCATTACATTGGTTCCCTTATCCATTCCAGTCCCCATCAGAGCACTTGACAGTCAGCCATTAGGGTCCGGGTTCGTTAGGGAAGTTACACCATCAGTCACTATGCTTACGCACGAGACCCATAGAGAGCAAGTCACCTTTTATATTATTGAGTCTCCTGATTTCCCTGTTGTGTTAGGTTTTCCCTGGTTGGCACTACACAACCCCACCTTTTCATGGCTGCAGAGGGTTTTCACGGTGTGGTCGCGAGAGTGTCAGGGTAGGTGTCTAGCTGTTTCCGTTGGTGCAACCACAGTGGAAAGTCCAGACACTACCTCCACCGTGCGCATTCCCCCCGAATACCTTGATTTGGCGCACACGTTTTCCAAAACGCAGGCGAACAAATTACCACCTCATCGGGCGGGGGATTGCGCGATAAACCTCCGGGTAGACGCTGTGCCTCCCAGGAGTCATGTGTATCCCCTGTCGCAGGCTGAAACGGAGGCGATGGAGACATATGTCTCCGAATCCCTGGGCCAGGGGTTCATATGTCCCTCCACTTCGTCCGCCTCCTCGAGTTTCTTTATTGTGAAGAAGAAAGACGGAGGTCTGCGCACTTGCATTGATTACCGAGCACTGAACAAGGGGACAATACGTTATAGTTATCCTCTCTCCTCATTCCATCTGTGATCGAGTCAATGCATGGGGCGCGCTTCTTCACAGGAGTGCGTACAACCTGGTGCGTGTCCAAGAGGGGGACGAGTGGAGGACAGCATTCAGCACAACCATGGGGCATTACGAATACCTGGTGATGCCTTATGGTTTGATGAATGCTCCATCCGTTTTCCAGTCCTTTGTGAAAGAGGTGTTTCGGGACATGCTTGGTCGATGTGTAGTGGTCTACATCGATGACATTCTGGTGTATTCCACTACGCTCGCCAAGCATGTGTCCCTGGTTTGCAAAGTGCTGGACCGACTGTTGGAACATGACCTTTATGCCAAGGCAGAAAGTGTATTTTTTTCCAACAGTCCGTCTCCTTCCTCGGATACCGCATTACCACCTCAGGTGTGCAGATGGAGGGAGATGGCATTTCAGCCGTGCATAATTGGCCGACTCCAACCACGTTTAAGGAGGTGCAGCGCTTTATTGGCTTTGCGATCTACTATCGTAGGGTTATCTGAGGCTTTGGCAAGGTCGCAGCTCCCATCACATCTCTGTTGAAGGGTGGGCCATCCCGGCTCCGCTGGTCTGCTGAGGCTGACAGGGCCTTCAGTAACCTGAGGGTTCTGTTCACCTCAGCCCCGGTACTGGCCCATCCCGAACCATCACTACCGTTCGTAGTGGAGGTGGATGCGTCCGAGGTAGGGACAGGCGCTCTCCTATCTCAACGCTCAGGCATGCCACCCAAGCTCTGCCCCTGTGCCTTCATTTCCAAGAAGCTCAGCCCGGCAGAGCAGAACTACGACGTTGGTGATCGGGAGCTGTTGGCTGTTGTCCGAGCCCTGACCATGTGGAGGCACTGGCTCGAGGGGGCGAAACACTCTTTCTTCGTCTGGATGGACCACCTTAACCTGGAGTACATCCGGGCAGCGAGGAGGCTGAACCCTTGCCAGGCCAGGTGGGCCCTATTCTTCACCCGGTTTAATTTGACACTATCTTACATCCCGTGTACGAAGAACGTGAAGGCAGATGCACTGTCACGGCTGTACAACACAGAGGAGAGGCCCATAGACAACACCCCTATACTCCCAGCCTCCTGCATTGTGGCGCCGGTAGTATGGGCGGTGGACATGGACATAGAGCGAGCGTTACGCACAGAGCCATCTCCACCTCAGTGTCCAGCTGGGCTGCAGTACGTGCCGTCTCTTGTCCGTAACCGTCTGATCTATTGGGCACACACGTCCCCCACCTCTGGTCACTCAGGTATCTCAGTGAGGCCCCGGTCTTGGTACCGGGTGATTGGGTCTGGCTCTCGACCCGGAATCTGCCCCTCCGCCTGCCCTGCGGAAGCTGAGCCCGCAGTTTGTGGGGCCGTTCAAAGTCCTGAGGAGGATAAAGGAGGTTACATATAGGTTATTACTCCCTCCAGATTACCATATTAGCCCCTTGTTCCATGTGTATCTCCTCAGGCCGGTGATGGCTGGTCCGCTCCAGGAGTCTGAGGTGCGGGAGGTTCCTCCGCCTCCTCTGGACATCGAGGGGACCCCGGCGTACTCCGTCCGTTCTATCCTGGATTCGAGGCAACGGGTGGGGGGCCTTCAGTACCTCGTGGAGTGGGAGGGGTACGGTCCGGAGGAGCGGTGTTGGGTTCTGGTGAGGGATATCCTCGATCCCTCCCTATTGCGGGATTTCCACCGTCGCCATCCGGCTCGCCCTGCTCTGCGTCCTCCTGGCCGTCCCCGAGGCCGGTGTCGGTGCGCTCCAGGAGCTGCACGTCAAGGGGGGGTACTGTCACGACTTCCTCCGAAGCTGCCACCTCTCCTTGTTCGGGCAGGCTTCGGCGTTCGTCGTCACTGGCCTTCTAGTCGCTGCCGCTCCTCATCTCATCTCATCATTCCATTTGTTTTGTCTTGTTTATTACACACACCTGGTTCATATCCCCTCATCAGTACCTGTATAAGTGTTCCCTCTGCCCCCTTGTCTTTGTGTGTGATTGTTTATTTTGGAGGATAGTGAAGCTCGGTGGAACTCCGTGTATTTTGTATCGCGGGGATACTTGTGCCTTGTATTTTCCAGTGCGCCTGTTTTGCGCACTGAAGTGTTTTTGACGCATTACTGCGTAACTGTATTTGCGGAATAAAGCCTGTTATTCTGTGATTTACCATCCTGTGCCTGACTCCTTCGACATCACCTCATCACAGAATGAGTAGGTGTTTCCAAACTTTTGACTGGTACTGTACGTAAATGTGATATTTCATTTCATATATTTTTTTATAAATTAGCAACATTTTCTAAAAACCAATTTTGCTTTGTCTGTCCTGTGTAGCTCAGTTGGTAGAGCATGGCGCTTGCAACGCCAGGGTTGTGGGTTTGATTCCCACGGGGGACCAGTACAAAAATGTATGCACTCACTATTGTAAGTCGCTCTGGATAAAGAGCGTCTGCTAAATGACTAAAACGTAATTATGGGGAATTTTTCATAAGCACAAAAAGCTTAGATCTCTAAAATGTTGCATGATCATTACACAGGTGCACGTTGTGCTGGGGACAATAAAATGCCACTGCAGTTTTGTCATTCACACAACACAATGCCAGAGATAACTCAAGTTTTGAGTGAGTGTGCAATTGGCATGCTGACTGTAGGAATGTCCACCAGAGTTATTTCCAAAGAATTGAATGGTCATTTCTCTACCATAAGCCTCCTCCAACGTTGTAGAGAATTTGGCAGTATGTCCAACCGGCCTCACAACCGCAGATCACGTGTAACCACGCCATCCCAGGACCTCCACATCCGGCTTCTTCACCTGCGGGATCGTCAGAGGGGGGAGGGCGGGGTGCTGAGGAGTATTGAGGGGAACGGCACCTCCGTACCTTCAGGCTCTGATCAGTCCCTACACCCAAACGAGGGCATTGCGCTCATCCACCTCTGGCCTGCTGGCTCCCCTTCCTCTGCGGAAGCATAGTTCCCGCTCAGCCCAGTCAAAACTGTTCGCTGCTCTGGCACCCCAATGGTGGAACAAGCTCCCTCACGACGCTGTCAAGGTTGAGGTGTATGTGGTGTGGGAGTCAGGCGCAGGACACCGAAGCTTAGTCCAACAAAGTTTACTTGTGTACCACAAGGCAAAGATACAACGATCGGCCTCAAACAAAACAGAGGCGAGCTATTACGCAAACCATGCGTAAAACAATAAAACAACAAAACAGAGAAAAAACACGCAGCACTACGGACAGGCGAAAAACAACACACAACCTAACCAATACAACACAGGCAACTTATAGAACACGTAATCAGACACAAACGGACACAGGTGTGACAGACAGACAAAAGCAATCACACATAGAAAAATTCAACGGTGGCAGCTAGTACTCCGGGGACGACGAACGCAGAAGCCTGCCCGAACTAGGAGGAGGAGCAGCCTCGGCCGAAACCGTGACAGTACCCCCCCCCCCTTGACGCGCGGCTCCAGCCGTGCGCCGACCCCGGCCTCGGGAACGGACAGGAGGACGCGGACCCGGGCGCGTGGGATGCCCACGGTGGAACTCCGTCAGGAGGGATGGATCTAGGATGTCCCTCCTAGGCACCCAGCACCGTTCCTCCGGACCGTACCCCTCCCACTCCACGAGATACTGGAGACCACTCGTCCGGCGCCTCGAGTCCAAGATGGTCCGGACCCTGTACGCCGGGGCCCCCTCGATGTCCAAAGGGGGCGGAGGGGTCTCTCCTATCTCATGTTCTTGGAGTGGGCCAGCTACCACCGGCCTGAGAAGAGACACATGGAACGAGGGGTTAATATTCTTGTACTCAATAGGCAGTTGTAACCTGTAACACACCTCGTTCAATCTTCTCAGGACTTTAAAGGGCCCCACAAACCGCCGACCCAGCTTCCGGCAGGGCAGGCGGAGGGGTAGATTTCGAGTCAAGACACCGGTCCCTCACTGCGGTGGCGATCGGCGCTCGCCTTTTGTTGACGGATGGCCCGCTGCAGATGGACATGGGCAGCGTCCCACATCTCCTCCGAGCGCCGAATCCACTCATCCACCGCAGGGGCCTCGATCTGGCTCTCGTGCCAAGGTGCCAGGACCGGCTGATACCCTAAAACACACTGGAAAGGTGTTAAATTGGTGGAGGAGTGGCGGAGAGAGTTCTGGGCCATCTCTGCCCAGGGATATACCTAGACCGCTCCTCCGGCCGGCCCTGGCAATAGGACCTCAGAAACCTACCCACATCCTGGTTGACTCGTTCAACCTGCCCATTGCTCTCTGGGTGGTACCCCGAGGTAAGGCTCACCGAGACCCCCAAGCGTTCCATGAACGCCCCCCAGACTCTGGAGGTGAACTGGGGACCTCGGTCAGACACAATATCCTCGGGGACCCCATAGTGCCGGAACACGTGGGTAAATAGGGCCTCAGCGGTCTGTAGGGCAGTAGGGAGACCCCGGCATTGGGAGGAGACGACAGGCCTTGGAAAACCGATCCACAACGACCAAAATGGTGGTATTACCCTGGGAGGGGGTAGGTCGGTCACAAAATCCACCAAGAGGTGGGACCATGGTCGTTGTGGAACGGGCAGGGGATGTAACTTTCCCCTGGGCAAATGTCTAGGTGCCTTACACTGGGCGCACACCGAGCAGGAGGAGACATAAACCCTCACATCCTTAGCTAACGTTGGCCACCAGTATTTCACGCTAAGGCAGTGCACTGTCCGGCCAATACCTGGATGTCCAGAGGAGGGTGATGTATGAGCCCAATAGATAAGGCGATCACGAACCTCGAGCGGAACGTACGTCCGCCCCACAGGACACTCGGGGGGAGTAGGGTCGGTACGCAGTGCCCGCTCGATCTCCGCATCGACCTCCCACACCACCGGAGCCACCAGACAAGACTCCGGCAGTATGGGAGTAGGTTCAATGGACCTCTCCTCTGTGTCATACCGCCGGGACAGGGCGTCTGCCTTACCGTTCTGGGACCCTGGGATGTATGTGATCTTAAAAACAAACCGGGTCAGGAACATGTTCCACCTAGCCTGACGAGGGTTCAATCTCCTAGCTGCCCGGATGTACTCCAGGTTACGGTGGTCAGTCAGAATGAGGAAAGGGTGTTGAGCCCCCTCAAGCCAATGCCTCCACACCTTTAGGGCCTGGACTACAGCTAACAGCTCCCTGTCCCCTATGTCATAATTACGCTCCGCCGAGCTGAGCTTCTTAGAATAGAACGCACAGGGGCGGAGCTTAGGTGGCGTGCCGGACCGTTGCGACAGAACTGCCCCAATACCGGCCTCGGACGCGTCTACCTCTACTTGGAATGGTAAAGAGGGATCCGGATGCGCCAGCACCGGAGCCGAGGTGAACAGGTTTTTCAGTTTGACAAATGCCCTGTCCGCCTCAGCTGACCACTGCAAGCGAACCGGACCCCCCTTTAACAGGGACGTAATGGGAGCTGCAACCTGTCCACAGCGCCGGAGAAGATGGCTGCCGTTTTACAGCCCTCTAACCAATTGTACTATTATGTGTGTTTTTCCGCGTTATTTGTAATTTATTTTGTACATAATGTTTCTGCCATCGTCTCTTATAACCAAAGAGAGCTTCTGGATATCAGGACAGCGATTACTCACCTCGCATTGGACGAAGAATTTTTCTTCAACGAGGCGTTCGCGAAGGATATCCTACAGACACCCTACAAGGCCCAGATCCCCGTCATTCGCGGTGAGGAAGAGACGGAGATATCGTGGACGCAGATCCGGGTGCCTTGTAAGGATCCGACGGCGAGCGAGTAAACTGCCTCTCCCATCAATCCTATTAGCCAACGTTCAATCTTTTGAGAATAAAATTGACGATTTAAGATTACGGTTATCCTACCAACGGGACATTAAAAACTGTAATATCTTATGTTTCACGGAGTCGTGGCTGAACGACAACAATGATAACATTCAGCTAGCAGGCTATACGCTACATCGACAGGACAGAACGGCAGACTCCCGGTAAGACAAGGGGCGGCGGTCTGTGTATATTTGTAAACAACAGCTGGTGCACAAAATCAAATACTAAGGAAGTCTCGAGGTTTTGCTCGCCTGAGGTAGAGTATCTTATGATAAGCTGTAGACCACACTATTTACCAAGAGAGTTTTCATCTATATTTTTCATAGCTGTCTATTTACCACCACAAACCAATGCTGGCATTAAGATTGCACTGAATGAGTTGTACAAGGCCATTAATCAACAGGAAAACGCTCATCCAGATGCAGCGCTCCTAGTAGCCGGGGACTTTAATGCAGGGGAAACTTAAATCCGTTCTACCTAATTTCTACCAGCATGTTAAATGTGCAACCAGAGGGAAAAAAACTCTAGACCACCTTTACTCCACACACAGAGACGCATACAAAGCTCTCCCTCGCCCTCCATTTGGCAAATCTGACCATAACTCTATCCTCCTGATTCCTGCTTATAAGCAAAAACTGAAGCAGGAAGCACCAGTGATTCGGTTAATAAAAAAGTGGTCAGATGACGCAGATGCTAAGCTACAGGACTGTTTTGCTAGCACAGACTGGAACATGTTCCTTCAGACAGCATTGAGGAGTACACCACATCAGTCACTGGCTTCATCAATAAGTGCATCGATGATGTCGTCCCCACAGTGACCGTACGTACATACCCCAACCAGAAGCCATGGATTACAGGAAACATCCGCACTGAGCTAAAGGGTAGAGCTGCCGCTTTCAAGGAACGGGACTCTAACCCGGACGCTTATAAGAAATCCCGCTTATGACCTCCGACGAACCATCAAACAGGCAAAGAGTCAATACAGGTCTAAGATTGAATCATACTACACTGGCTCTGACGCTCGTCGGATGTGGCAGGGCTTGAAAACTATTACAGACTACAAAGGGGAAGCACAGCCGCGAGCTGCCCAGTGACACAAGCCTACCAGACGAGCTAAACCACTTCTATGCTCGCTTCGAGGCAAGCAACACTGAAGCATGCATGAGAGCACCAGCTGTTCCGGACGACTATGTGATCACGCTCTCCGTAGCCGATGTGAGTAAGACTTTTAAGCAGGTCAACATTCACAAGGCCGCAGGGCCAGACGGATTACCAGGACGTGTACTCCGAGCATGTGCTGACCAACTGGCAAGTGTCTTCACTGACATTTTCAACATGTCCCTGACTGAGTCTGTAATACCAACATGTTTCAAGCAGACCACCATAGTCCCCGTGCCCAATAACTCTAAGATAACCTGCCTGAATGACTACCGACCCGTAGCACTGACGTCTGTAGCCATGAAGTGCTTTGAAAGACTGGTCATGGCTCACATCAACAGCATAATCCCAGAAACCCTAGACCCACTCCAATTTGCATACCGCCCCAACAGATCCACAGATGATGCAATCTCTATCGCACTCCACACTGCCCTTTCCCACCTGGACAAGAGGAACACCTACGTGAGAATGCTATTCATTGACTACAGCTCAGCATTCAACACCATAGTGCCCTCTAAGCTCATCACTAAGCTAAGGATCCTGGGACTAAACACCTCCCTCTGCAACTGGATCCTGGACTTCCTGACGGGCCGCCCCCAGGTGGTAAGGGTAGGTAACAACACATCTGCCACACTGATCCTCAACACGGGGCCCTCAGGGGTGCGTGCTCAGTCCCCCTCCTGTACTCTCTGTTCACCCATGACTGCATGGCCAGGCACGACTCCAACACCATCATTAAGTTTGCCGACGACACAACAGTGGTAGGCCTGATCACCGACAACGATGAGACAGCCTATGGGAGGAGGTCAGAGATCTGGCCGTGTGGTGCCAGGACAACAACCTCTCCCTCAACGTGACCAAGACAAAGGAGATGATTGTGGACTACAGGAAAAAAAAAGAGGACTGAGCACGCCCCCATTCTCATCGACGGGGCTGTAGTGGAACAGGTTGAGAGCTTCAAGTTCCTTGGTGTCCACATCACCAACGAACTATCATGGTCCAAACACACCAAGACAGTCGTGAAGAGGGCACGACAAAGCCTATTCCCCCTCAGGAGACTAAAAAGATTTGGCATGGGTCCTCAGATCCTCAAAAAATTCTACAGCTGCACCATCGAGAGCATCCTGACTGGTTGCATCACCGCCTGGTATGGCAACTGCTTGGCCTCTGACCGCAAGGCACTACAGAGGGTAGTGCGTACGGCCCAGTACATCACTGGGGCAAAGCTCCCTGCCATCCAGGACCTCTATACCAGGCGGTGTCAGAGGAAGGCCCTCAAAATTGTCAAAGACTCCAGCCACCCTAGTCATAGACTGTTCTCTCTGCTACCGCACGGCAAGCGGTACCGGAGTGCCAAGTCTAGGTCCAAAAGACTTCTCAACAGCTTCTACCCCCAAGCCATAAGACTCCTGAACAGCTAATCATGGCTACCCGGACTATTTGCACTGCCCCCCCACCCCATCCTTTTTACGCTGCTGCTACTCTGTTAAGTAAGTATTTATGCATAGTCACTTTAACTCTACCCACATGTACATATTACCTCAACTACCTCAACTAGCCGGTGCCCCCGCACATTGACTCTGCAACGGTACCCCCTGTATATATAGCCTCCCTACTGTCACTTTATTTTACTGTATATATAGCCTCCCCTACTGTCACTTTATTTTACTTCTGCTCTTTTTTTCTCAACACTTTTTTTGTTGTTGTTTTATTCTTACTTTTTGTTTAAAATAAATGCACTGTTGGTAAAGGGCTGTAAGTAAGCATTTCACTGTAATGTCTGCACCTGTTGTATTCGGCGCATGTGACCAATAAAATTTGATTTGATTTGATTTAAACCTCCGGTAGTAATTAGCAAAACCCAAAAACTGCTGCACCTCTTTTACAGTGGTTGGAGTTTGCCAATTACGCACGGCCGACACACGGTCAACCTCTATCTTCACACCAGACGCGGACAACCGATAACCCAAAAAGGAGACGGACTCCTGGAAGAACAAGCATTTCTCTGCCTTGGCATACAAGTCATGCTCCAACAGTCTCCTCAACACTCGGCGCACCAGGGCTACATGCTCGGCTCGTGTAGAAGAGTACACTAGGATGTCGTCGATGTATACTACCACACCCTGCCCATGCATGTCCCGTAAAATTTAGTCAACAAAGGATTGGAAGACTGAAGGAGCATTCATTAACCCGTATGGCATGACGAGATACTCGTAATGACCCGAGGTGGTGCTAAATGCTGTTTTCCATTCATCCCCCTCCCTAATGCGCACCAGATTGTACGCACTCCTGAGATCCAACTTTGTGAAGAACCGCGCTCCGCGTAATGATTCTGTCATAGTCGCAATCAGTGGAAGAGGGTAACTGTACTTAACCGTGATCTGATTGAGACTACGGTAATCAATACACGGGCGCAAACCCCCGTCCTTCTTCTTCACAAAAAATAAACTTGAGGAAACCGGGGAAGTGGAGGACCGTATGTATCCCTGTGCCAAGGACTCGGCTATGTAAGTCTCCATAGCCGCTGTCTCCTCTTGAGACAGGGGATACACACGGCTCCGCGGAAGTGCCGCTCCTGTTTGGAGATCTATCGCACAATCCCCCTGTCTATGAGGTGGTAGCCGTGTTGCCCTCATTTTGCTGAACACAAGTGCTAAATCCTCATATTCAGGGGGAATGCGCATTGCGGGCACTTGGTTCGGACTCTCTACCGAGGTCGCCCCTAAGGAAACACCTAGACATCTCCCTACACACTGGGCAGACCACTCCATAAGAGCCCTCTGTTGCCACGCAATGGTAGGATCATGGGCGCTTAACCAGGGAAGCCCCAGCACCACGGGATACGCAGGAGAGTCAATCAGATAAAACTGAATGATCTCCTCATGACCCCCCTGCGTCGTCATCTTAAGTGGTGCTGTGACTTCTCTGATCAACCCCGACCCCAACGGCCGGCTGTCTAGGGGCATGAACAGGAAAGGGGGCTTCTACCGGCCCGAAGGAGAATTCCTAACCTATAACAAAATGCACGATCAACAAAATTCCCAGCTGCGCCTGAATCTACTAGCGCCTTATGCTGGGAATGAGGTGCCACCTGTGGAAATCTCACAGGTATACACATGTGACCAACAGAGAGCTCTGGGTAAGTGGGGCGCCTACTCACCTGGAATGACTCCCCAGTGCGTGACCTGTTGTCCCCTCTCCCAGGAGACCCTCCCCAGCACCTGGCCGCGGTGTGTCCTCCACGGCCACAGTTGGTGCAGGGGATGGCCCCCCTCGGGCTCTCTCTTCTCCTCTCTCTAGCGCCAGCACCTCCGAGCTCCATGGAGGTGCTGGAGGGTGGAATGGACGACCCCCACTCGGGATGTCCGCGGGTAGCCAGCAGGGTGTCGAGACGGATGGAGATGTCCACCAACTGGTCGAAGAAGAGGTTGGTGTCCCTGCAGGCCAGCTCACGACGAACGTCCTCTCGTAGGCTACACCGGTAATGGTCGATGAGGGCCCTCTCATTCCACCCCGCATCCGCCGCTAGAGTCCGGAACTCCAGGGCGAACTCCTGTGCGCTCCTCTTCCCCTGTCGGAGGTGGAACAGACGCTCCCCCGCCGCCTTCCCCTCAGGTGGATGATCGAAGACAGTCCTGAAGCGGCGGGAGAACTCCGCGTAGGTGATGGTAGCGGCGTCTATTCCCCTCCATTCGGCGTTGGCCCACTCCAACGCCTTGCCGGATAGACAGGAGATGAGGGCGGAGACGCTCTCGTATCCCGAGGGCGCTGGGTGTATGGTGGCCAGGTAGAGTTCCATCTGCAGGAGGAACCCCTGACACCCGGCTGCAGAACCATCATATGCCCTCGGGAGCGAGAGCCGAATGCCACTGGGTCCCGGTGCTGAGAGAGGAGGACTGGCCGTTGGTGACGGGATGGTGTGAGAAGGCGTGGGCACCTCTCCCGTAACCAACCGGCGCAGAGTGTTGGACACCTCGTTCATGGCGGCCCCAAGTTGCCGGATCATGATGTCTTGGTCGCTGATCCGACTTGGGTGCCGCCACTGCTCCTGCTGACTCCATGCTGGTGTGTTGTTCTGTCAAGGCTGAGGTGTATGTGGTGTGGGAGTCAGGCGCAGGACACCGAAGCTTAGTACAACAAAGTTTACTTGTGTACCACAAGGCAAAGATACAACGATCGGCCTCAAACAAAACAGAGGCGAGCTATTACGCAAACCATGCGTAAAACAATAAAACAACAAAACAGAGAAAAAACACGCAGCACTACGGACAGGCGAAAAACAACACACAACCTAACCAATACAACACAGGCAACTTATAGAACACGTAATCAGACACAAACGGACACAGGTGTGACAGACAGACAAAAGCAATCACACATAGAAACATTCAACGGTGGCAGCTAGTACTCCGGGGACGACGAACGCCGAAGCCTGCCCGAACTAGGAGGAGGAGCAGCCTCGGCCGAAACCGTGACAGACGCCAGGACAGCGGAGTCACTCACCACCTTCCGGAGACATTTGAAACCCCACCTCTTTAAGGAATACCTGGGATAGGATAAAGTAATCCTTCTACCCCCCTAAAAAATAAAATAAAAAATTATATAAAAAAATATTTAATACAAATACAATACATGAATATATACAATACATGAAAATAAAAACATGAAAAAAAAATAAATAAATTGTAAAGTGGTTATCCCACTGGCTATAGGGTGAATGCACCAATTTGTAAGTCGCTCTGGATAAGAGCGTCTGCTAAATGACGTAAATGTAAATGTAAATGTAAAGCCCTTTTGTGGGGATAAACTCCTTCTGATTGGCTGGGCCTGGCTCCCAAGTGGATGGGCATATGCCCTCCGAGGCCCACCTATGGCTGCATCCCTGCCCAGTCATGTGAAATCCATAGATTGGGGCCTAATGCATTTATTTAAATTGACTGATTTCCTTATATGAAATTATATATGAAATTGTTGCATGTTGCGTTTATATTTTTGTTCAGTATAGTTACTCCACAATACTAACCTACAGTAAATGACAGAATGAAAAGAAGGAAGACTGTACAGAAAGCTAAGCACAGGCAAAATCCCAGAGGAAAACCTGGTTTAATCTGCTTTCCAACAGACGCTGGAAGACAAATTCACTTTTCAGCAGGACAATAACCTAAAACAGTTGCTTACGAAGAAGACAGTGAATGTTCCTGAGTAATCGCTGCCGAAGGTGATTCTAACATGTATAGACTAAGGGGTGTGAATACTTATGTAAATTAGATATTCCTGCATTTCAATTTCAATAAATGTGTAAAAACTTTGTCATTATGTGGTATTGTATGTCGATGGGTAAAAATGTTTTTATTAAGGCTGTAACACAACAAAATGTGGAATAAGTCAAGGGGTATGAATAATTTCTGAAGGCACTGTATAACCATACCTTTTATGCACTTTACTTGCCCTTCCTAAAACATATAACTTATCCTGTGGCATTAATATTTAAACATAAAAAATACACCAAGAACTGTAGTCAGGTCAATTTCCGCGCCCGTGCGTAAATCTCATTAGCATAATAAACAAGTCCCCATCAAAATGTTGTTGTTTACGCTAGAGATAAAACATTTTGCATGGGCTGCATCTCTGTCCACCGCATCTGCCGATGTCGGCCTTCCGCCGATGTCGGCCTGCGGTGGAAGGTGGCAGAGCTACAACGTGTTTGTCAGACTAGGAGACGTCCTGAAAACATCTGTAGCGTCCAAACGGTTTGGGCTACAAACTAATATGACCCCACCATCGAAAGATGATACTCACGAACACGTACATGTCAGTTGTTTTGCTCTACAACGCCCACAACCCTCATCTGAAGGTAGCCCGGTACCAGTAAAGCAATTTTATGAAAGTATGGAAGTACTTTAGTCCCAAAAAAGGGGTTGAATATGGGTAGAAATACATATTTTTGGACTATCTGTTTTGCCATGAATTAATATGTTATTCAATGTGTTTCTATGGGCTAATAGCAGTAAGGCCAAATTCAGTGTTTTATCAAATAATTTATTTATTTACACTCAAATAGCTAAATGATCCTTTGCTAAGGGATGAGGTTTGTTTTGTCCGAGTGTGTTCCTTTTGTACTTTGTGTTCTCTTTCTATGAAGTAGGCTTTTATTGGGATTCATAAGTCATTTTCAAATATGTAATTTTCTTATCAAGGCCACTGTAAAGAACATACTGCAATGGATGGTATTACAAAAGCCTGCATTCAGACCTAAGACTTATAGTAAGATTTGGATCTAAATAATATTCAGACTTAAGACCTATGTAACATTCAGAGCTAAGTAACGTTCAGATGGACACTAAAGAGCTGATGAGATGGGAGCAGATTTATGTGTGAGTCTGTGTGCGTGCGTGTGCGCACATCCTCCACATTGCCTGGGTTTTGAGATCACTAAAGATAGGGACAGAGGATGAGCAAGTTAAAACTAGATTACACCTTTTTCCAGATAAACACATATCTAAACACAATGAGCGCCTCCCAAATGGAACCTTGTTCCCTACTTAGTGCACTACTTTTGACCAGAGCACAATAGGTCCTGGTCAAAGTAATTCAATATGGAATAGGGTGCGATTTAGGATAAAACCAGAGTAAAACTACAGAAGTACACCCCAACCTGCCAAGTAACACGTTAAAGTCCACTAAATGAGAGGTTTGTGGGCATTTTAATAAAAAAGACATCTCGTATGTTTTGGGTGTCCAAACATTCCCATTTTAAAATAATATTGATCACTGTCAGGCCGAGCACTAATTATAAAGATGAATGCGATACCAGGAAGAGAGAGTGGGGTTCGATACATTCGGTAGCACTTTTGTGACATGCAAACAAGCACGCATGCACAAACACACACACAACCAACCACGCACACAACCACATACACATCCACTCATTGACATCCATACACAGACAATACCAAAGTCAGTGTTTGGAGCGAGGCTGCGTTGTGATGGTGTGGCAAGCGGATCAAGATTGATCAACTATCTTTACCGTTACATCTTAGGTTGAAGAAAGGTATTAAAAGAATAGTGCCTGCATCTGAGTGAGTGCTCACTACTCACCCCCCAAAAAAAAAAAAAAAACCATACAACACATTGTCATGACTTGCCCTCATGGGCTGAGGATCAAAGATGCCGCCTACGCAAAGGTTTGAACACCCCCTCTCCTGGGGGCCAGTTTTATGACCTGTCGTTAATTAATTGCAGAAACGTTATTTTCCGTGCTATGCAGTATTGGGAGAGGGAATTTCCCTCTGGAACAAAGGAAGTATTCCCGTCAAGACTCCAACATCCAAAAGTGGATAATGAAAAAATATTCCTACTTCAACGAATGTGGGAAATGGTTGGTGGTGACTTAAAGAACAATCATATCAAATGCGTTACTATGTTGTGATGTCATTAAAGACGGTGGAACAACATAACTGTATCTCTGGGGGTGTGCACTTCCCAGTTATCAGGTTTGCATCTAATTGTTGTATAAAATGAATGATTAAGTATAATAATACTTTTGTGAAGATAACAATGTGATTTTAGCATTCTAGATGAGATGATTGTTTTCCATATTGATTTGTTCTTTCAGTGGCCACGCCCAGATGAGCACAAACATGATGGAACGCCTCTTTTACCCCGAGGGCATTAAAAGCCTTGAAAAACTAATTAACATTAGACCAAGCAGATTACAGTGTAAACCGGATGTTGCAAATGGTTGAATTTCTACCAGACCAGGAAACGTGAAGCTGAAGCTACACAGCTTAAAATGGTTAGACCAAGAAGACCAGGAAGCCCCATGGCTTAAAATGGTTGACGCTCTACAGACCAGCAGATGTGAAGCGTGAGCTAAACGTTAAAATGGTGAGACCAGAAAGACCAGAAAACGTGAGACGTTAGTCCATACTTTTGAAATGGTGAGAAACTATGAAACTCTCAATCTCTACACAAGAAGAAGAAACTCACTAGACCGTAGCATTACCAGTCTGCAGCTGGCATGTATATTCGTCTAGAGAACTTTCACCAAAGACACAAGTTGGAAAGGACAATCCCTCTCAGACAACCGTCTGAGTATCTAATCTAACAGATCAACTCTACGAACTACAGGGGTACGCTGAAGTATACATTCTAACACCACTACAAGCAGAAACTATAGTGGGCAAACCAGAGTCCTACATCATCAACTCAACTATCGAAAACAGCTACACGTAAATACGTGTTGCATTTCTAATTCGAATGAGCTGTTATTAGGGTGCATAAGTATTATGATTACTGTGAGCGTAGTCTCCAAAGTAACAACGATAGTTTGAATCTCTGTCTCTCCCTTCTATTCTGACCCTCCTTCTACCCAAGCATTCATGCTATTGTTCGTCCAGTCCACTAGGGACCTGTTCTCATTGTATTACGTTAGTAATCAATAACCTATGTGTGTGTGTGTTTGTATTCTGTGTTATTATTTAGTTAGTTAGTAAATAAATAATTAAGCCAATTTGTGTATTGTTGATTCATCAATAAGGTTAGGGTTCTTGCAGGTTCAAGGATCATGCGACATTCAGAATAAGACTGATAAGAGGCAATTATTTGATAAGTGACTGGTAAGGCCCCGTGTAGCTCAGTTGGTAGAGCATGGCACTTGCAACGCCAGGGTTGTGGGTTCGATTCCCACGGGGGGCCAGTATGGATAAGAGTGACTGCTAAATGACTAAAATGTAAATAACATATATATCTTCTAAGAGTTTAATTTGGGAGATGGTAACTCGTTAAACAACTTCTTCCATGGTGGCCCAAATTCCTAATGAGTTAATTGTTACATGATTAATTTAATTGAGTGACAATTAAACATAGTTAGTTGATTCGATAAATAACAGTCACCGTATTAATAAAAGTCACGTCATGACAACATCCTGGAGTGAAGTCTTTTTCTGTTCATTAAAGTTGATCCTGAGACACAGACCTGTAGGAATGCACACACAAACATGACTAAACCATGCCAAGGCATACAGTGCCTTGCAAAAGTATTCACCCCACTTGGCGTTTTTCCTATTTTGTTGCATTACAACCTGTAATTTAAATGGATTTGGGTTTCATGTAATGGACATTCACAAAATAGTCCAAATTGGTGAAGTGAAATGAAAAAAATAACTTTAAGTTTCAAAGAATTCTAAAAAATAAATAACGGAAAAGAGGTGTGTGTATATGTATTTACATTTACATTTACGTCATTTAGCAGACGATCTTATCCAGAGCGACTTACAAATTGGTGCATTCACCTTATGTTAGCCAGTGGGACAACCACTTTACAATTATTATTTTTAATATTTTTCAAATGTTATAATTTTAAATTTTTTGAGTATATTTTAAATTTTCATTGTTTTATATACACTGCTCAAAAAAATTAAGGGAACACTTAAACAACACAATGTAACTCCAAGTCAATCACACTTCTGTGAAATCAAACTGTCCACTTAGGAAGCAACACTGATTGACAATACATTTCACATGCTGTTGTGCAAATGGAATAGACAACAGGTGGAAATTATAGGCAATTAGCAAGACACCCCCAATAAAGGACTGGTTTTGCAGGTGGTGACCACAGACCACTTCTCAGTTCCTATGCTTCCTGGCTGATGTTTTGGTCACTTTTGAATGCTGGCGGTGCTTTCACTCTAGTGGTAGCATGAGACGGAGTCTACAACCCACACAAGTGGCTCAGGTAGTGCAGCTCATCCAGGATGGCACATCAATGCGAGCTGTGGCAAGAAGGTTTGCTGTGTCTGTCAGCGTAGTGTCCAGAGCATGGAGGCGCTACCAGGAGACAGGCCAGTACATCAGGAGACGTGGAGGAGGCCGTAGGAGGGCAACAACCCAGCAGCAGGACTGCTACCTCCGCCTTTGTGCAAGGAGGAGCAGGAGGAGCACTGCCAGAGCCCTGCAAAATGACCTCCAGCAGGCCACAAATGTGCATGTGTCTGCTCAAACGGTCAGAAACAGACTCCATGAGGGTGGTATGAGGGCCCGACGTCCACAGGTGCAGGATGTTTGGCATTTGCCAGAGAACACCAAGATTGGCAAATTCACCACTGGCGCCCTGTGCTCTTCACAGATGAAAGCAGGTTCACACTGAGCACGTGACAGATGTGACAGAGTCTGGAGACGCCGTGGAGAACGTTCTGCTGCCTGCAACATCCTCCAGCATGACCGGTTTTGCGGTGGGTCAGTCATGGTGTGGGTTGGCATTTCTTTGGGGGGCCGCACAGCCCTCCATGTGCTCGCCAGAGGTAGCCTGACTGCCATTAGGTATCGAGATGAGATCCTCAGACCCCTTGTGAGACCATATGCTGGTGCGGTTGGCCCTGGGTTCCTCCTAATGCAAGACAATGCTAGACCTCATGTGGCTGGAGTGTGTCAGCAGTTCCTGCAAGAGGAAGGCATTGATGCTATGGACTGGCCCGCCCGTTCCCCAGACCTGAATCCAATTGAGCACATCTAGGACATCATGTCTCGCTCCATCCACCAACGCCACGTTGCACCACAGACTGTCCAGGAGTTGGCGGATGCTTTAGTCCAGGTCTGGGAGGTGATCCCTCAGGAGACCATCCGCCACCTCATCAGGAGCATGCCCAGGCGTTGTAGGGAGGTCATACAGGCATGTGGAGGCCACACACACTACTGAGCCTAATTTTAACTTGTTTTAAGGACATGACATCAAAGTTGGATCAGCCTGTAGTGTGGTTTTCCACTTTAATTTTGAGGGTGACTCCAAATCCAGACCTCCATGGGTTGATACATTTGATTTCCATTGATAATCTTTGTGTGATTTTGTTGTCAGCACATTCAACTATGTAAAGAAAAAAGTATTTAATAAGATTATTTCATTCATTCAGATCTAGGATGTGTTATTTTAGTGTTCACTTTATTTTTTTGAGCAGTGTATATATATATATATTTTTTTTTTAAATTCTATTTTCTTTGTGGGGGTGGGTTGGGGGGGGGTAGAAGGATTACTTTTATACTATCCTAGGTATTCCTTAAAGAGGTAGGGTTTCAAGTGTCTCCGGAAGGTGGTCAGTGACTCCGCTGTCATGGCGTCGTGAGGGAGCTTGTTCCACCATTGGGTTGCCAGAGCAGCGAACAGTTTTGACTGGGCTGAGCGGGAACTGTGCTTACGCAGAGGTAGGGGGACCAGCAGGCCAGAGGTGGAAGAATGCAATGCCCTCGTTTAGGTGTAGGGACTGATCAGAGCCTGAAGGTAAGGCAGTGCCGTTCCCCTCACAGCTCCGTAGGCAAGTACCATGGTCTTGTAGCAGATGCAAGCTTCAACTCGAAGCCAGTGGAGTGTGCAGAGGAGCGGGGTGACGTGAGAGAACTTGGGAAGGTTGAACACCAGACGGGCTGCAGCGTTCTGGATGAGTTGTAGGGGTTTAATGGCACAGGCAGGGAGCTCAGCCAACAGCAAGTTGCAGTAATCCAGACGGGAGATGACAAGTGCCTGGATTAGGACCTGTGTCGCTTCCTGTGTAAGGTGGTCGTACTCTGCGAATGTTGTAGAGCATGAACCTACAGGATCGGGTCACCGCTTTGATGTTAGCAGAGAATGACAGGGTGTTGTCCAGGGTCACTCCAAGGTTCTTTGCACTCTGGGAGGAGGACACAACGTAGTTGTCAAACGTGATGGCGAGATCATGGAGTGGGCAGTCCTTCCCCGGGAGGAAGAGCAGCTCCGTCGTTGCCGAGGTTCAGCAGTGGTGATCCGACATCCACACTGATATGTCTGCCAGACATGCAGAGATGCGATTCACCACCTGGTTATCAGAAGGGGGAAAGGAGAAGATTAATTGTGTGTCGTCTGCGTAGCAATGATAGGAGAGACTATGTGAGGATATGACAGAGCCAAGTGACTTGGTGTATAGAGAGAATAGGAGAGGGCCTAGAACTGAGCCCTGGGGGACACCAGTGGTGAAAGCACATGGTGCGGAGACAGATTCTCGCCACGCCACCTGGTAGGAGCGACCTGTCAGGTACGACGCAATCCAAGAGTGAGCCGTGCCAGAGATGCCCAACTCGGAGAGGGTGGAGAGGAGGATCTGATGGTTCACAGTATCAAAGGCAGCAGATAGGTCTAGAAGGATGAGAGCAGAGGAGAGAGAGTTATCTTTAGCAGTGCGGAGAGCCTCCGTGACACAGAGAAGAGCAGTCTGTAGTTGTTGACATCGGAGGGATCGAGTGTAGGTTTTTTGAGGAGGGGTGCAACTCTTGCTTTCTTGAAGATGGAAGGGACATAGCCAGCAGACAAGGATGAGTTGATGAGCGAGGTGAGGTAAGGGAGAAGGTCTCCGGAAATGGTCTGGAGAAGAGAGGAGGGGATAGGGTCAAGCGGGCAGGTTGTATGTATTCACCCACTTTGCTATGAAGCCCCTAAATAAGAACTGGTGCAACCAATTACCTTCAGACGTTAAATAATTAGTTAAATAAAGTCCACCTGTGTGCAATCTAAGTGTCAGATGATCTGTCACATGATCTCTGTATATAAAGTGGGGAAAAAAAGTATTTAGTCAGCCACCAATTGTGCAAGTTCTCCCACTTAAAAAGATGAGAGAGGCCTGTAATTTTCCTCATAGGTACACATCAACTATGACAGACAAAATTAGAAAAAAAAATCCAGAAAATCACATTGTAGGATTTTTAATGAATTTATTTGCAAATTATGGTGGAAAATAAGTATTTGGTCAATAACAAAAGTTTCTCAATACTTTGTTATATACTCTTTGTTGGCAATGACACAGGTCAAACGTTTTCTGTAAGTCTTCACAAGGTTTTCACACACTGTTGCTGGTATTTTGGCCCATTCCTCCATGCAGATCTCCTCTAGAGCAGTGATGTTTTGGGGCTGTCGCTGGGCAACACGGACTTTCAACTCCCTCCAAATATTTTCTATGGGGTTGAGATCTGGAGACTGGCTAGGCCACTCCAGGACCTTGAAATGCTTCTTACGAAGCCACTCCTTCGTTGCCCGGGCGGTGTGTTTGGGATCATTGTCATGCTGAAAGTCCCAGCCACGTTTCATTTTCAATGCCCTTGCTGATGGAAGGAGGTTTTCACTCAAAATCTCACGATACATGGCCCCATTCATTCTTTCCTTTACACGGATCAGTTGTCCTGGTCCCTTTGCAGAAAAACAGCCCCAAAGCATGATGTTTCTACCCCCATGCTTCACAGTAGGTATGGTGTTCTTTGGATGCAACTCAGCATTCTTTGTCCTCCAAACACGACGAGTTGAGTTTTTACCAAAAAGTTCTATTTTGGTTTCATCTGACCATATGACATTCTCCCAATCCTCTTCTGGATCATCCAAATGCACTCTAGCAAACTTCAGACGGGCCTGGACATGTACTGGCTTAAGCAGGGGGACACGTTTGGTACTGCAGGATTTGAGTCCCTGGCGGCGTAGTGTGTTACTGATGGTAGGCTTTGTTACTTTGGTCCCAGCTCTCTGCAGGTCATTCACTAGGTCCCCCGTGTGGTTCTGGGATTTTTGCTCACCGTTCTTGTGATCATTTTGACCCCACGGGGTGAGATCTTGCGTGGAGCCCCAGATCGAGGGAGATTATCAGTGGTCTTGTATGTCTTCCATTTACTAATAATTGCTTCCTCAGTTGATTTCTTCAAACCAAGCTGCTTACCTATTGCAGATTCAGTCTTCCCAGCCTGGTGCAGGTCTACAATTTTGTTTCTGGTGTCCTTTGACAGCTCTTTGGTCTTGGCCATAGTGGAGTTTGGAGTGTGACTGTTTGAGGTTGTGGACAGGTGTCTTTTATACTGATAACAAGTTCAAACAGGTGCCATTAATACAGGTAACGAGTGGAGGACAGAGGAGCCTCTTAAAGAAGAAGTTACAGGTCTGTGAGAGCCAGAAATCTTGCTTGTTTGTAGGTGACCAAATATTTATTTTCCACCATAATTTGCAAATAAATTCATAAAAATTCCTACAATGTGATTTTCTGGAAAATGTTTCTCAATTTGTCTGTCATAGTTGACGTGTACCTATGATGAAAATTACAGGCCTCTCTCATCTTTTTAAGTGGGAGAACTTGCACAATTGGTGGCTGACTAAATACTTTTTTTCCCCACTGTATATATACCTATTCTGTAAGGCCCCAGAGTCTGCAACACCACTAAGCAAGGGGCACCACAAAGCAAGCAGCACCATGAAGACCAAGGAGCTCTCCAAACAGGTCAGGGACAAAGCTGTGGAGAAGTACAGATCAGGGAAGGGTTATAAAAAAAGATCAGAAACTTTTAACATCCCACGGATCACCATTAAATCCATTATTAAAAAATGGAAAGAATATGGCACCACAACAAACCTGCCAATAGAGGGCCGCCCACCAAAACTCACGGACCAGGCAAGGAGGGCATTAATCATAGAGGCAACAAAGAGAACAAAGATAACCCTGAAGGAGCTGCAAAGCTCCACAGCAGAGATTGGAGTATCTGTCCATAGCACCACTTTAAGCCGTACACTCCACAGAGCTGGGCTTTACGGAAGAGTGGCCAGAAGAGAAAAAAAAAACATTGCTTACAGAAAAAAATAAGCAAACATGTTTGGTGTTCGCCAAAGATATAGAAGTTGGTACTCTGGTCAGATGAGACTAAAATTGAGCTTTTTGGCCATCAAGGAAAATGCTATGTCTGGCGCAAACCCAACACCTCTCATCACCCCGAGAACGCCATCCCTACAGTGAAGCATGGTGGCATCATGCTGTGGGGATGTTTTTAATCGGCAGGGACTGGGAAACTGGTCAGAATTGAAGGAATGATGGATGGCGCTAAATACAGGGAAATTCTTGAGGGAAACCTGTTTCAGTCTTCCAGAGATTTGAGACTGGGACGGAGGTTAACCTTCCAGCAGGAAAATGACCCTAATCTTACTGCTAAAGCAACACTCGAGTGGTTTAAGGGGAAACATTTACATGTCTTGGAATGGCCTAGTCAAAGCCCAGACCTCAATCCAATTAAGAATCTGTGGTATGACTTAAAGATTGTTGTACACCAGCGGAACCCATCCAACTTGAAGGAGCTGGAGCAGTTTTGCCTTGAAGAATGGGGAACAATCCCAGTGGCTAGATGTGCCAAGCTTATAAAGACATACCCCAAGAGACTTGCAGCTGTAATTGCTGCAAAAGGTGGCTCTACAAAGTATTTCTTGTTTGTTTCACAAGAAAACATATTTTGCATCTTCAAAGTCGTAGGCATATTGTGTAAATCAAATGATACCAACCCCCCCAAAAATATGTTTTAATTCCAGGTTGTAAGGCAACAAAATAGGAAAAATGCCAAGTGGGGTGAATACATTCACAAGCTACTATATGTCACGTTGGATAACATGCGACACTCAAACAACCGTGTCAAATTGGAGTCCCTAAAAGAGACTGACTGCATGGGGTACTGCACGTACATAAGAACTTGTTTATGTCCTCTCACATACGCATGCACAAAAACGTGTCTTGAAATGTCCCCATGGCAGCTAAAATCATTAAATCCATGTGGTATATTCATCAAATGGAGACATTTGCGATAACTGCAGGCAACAAAGATTATGGAGTGTGTAACCCTTTTAAGACTAGAAA
Source organism: Coregonus clupeaformis (assembly GCF_020615455.1). NCBI lineage: Eukaryota > Metazoa > Chordata > Actinopteri > Salmoniformes > Salmonidae > Coregonus > Coregonus clupeaformis. The sequence goes on along the minus strand of NW_025533951.1, from coordinate 29,824 downwards.
AGCCGGGTTCGAGGGGACTCCACTTTAAGCCAATGAGGAGTCATTTTGACCTGAATATTCTAACAGTCAAAAAAATACATTTCATTTACGCTTTCGGAAAAATAATAATTTGGTTGTGTTTATGAAGGTCTTGGGTAATATTACAATACCAAAAAATCATTATTTCAAAGATCAGAATAGCATTTTCATTAATTGATGTTACTGTAGGCTATCTGTTGCCGCATGCTCATGTGTGGCGTGCATAACAGTGGTTATTTTTGGAAAAAGTGATATTTTGAAATAGAGCTTATCTCTTCATTTTTGAAAGCTATTTGGCAAAATGTTTTCGAAATCTCCAAATCTGGATTTGAAAAAGTCCATTTTTGTTGCTCTGAAGAAAGAAAAAACTAGTTAATACTGCTTAAAACACAAATTATGTTTGTGATATCGAGATTATAACAGCATAAGTGTGTTAAAGAGACTTATTTAGTCAAAGTAAAGGACAGCAGGGGCATGAGTTTAAAAAGGAACATTTCAATTTCTAACTCATTTTGAGTCAAAATGACTCAATTTGTGCTTCTAGTGTTAATTATGGAGTGTGGTGCCATCTGTAGATTACGGAGCGTGTTGCCATTTTAATTAAAGTATTTAGCTGTCTGTATCCACATCAAAATATAGAAAAAGTATATCAGTTGTCATCTCAGGTTACTGTACATGTGTGTATCTGTGTGTGTGTATGTGGTGTATGATGTGCGTGCCCATGCCCCTCTGCATCCATTCGTTTGTGAGGAGACTCTAAAGTAACTTTTCATTCCACCAACAACTTTCTCGCCCTCCACCCCTCAATACAACACTATCCTAATCTTTCTCATTCAGAGCCAGTCACACCTAGCTCATCGAACCGAAACTGCAGTCTGTGCATAGTCCTGGGAGAATTCCATGGTGCCCGGGGGCTAAAGGTGCTCGCTCTCCTCACCCCTCTGCCCTCTCTCTCATTCCTTCTCCCTGTTTGATCAATAACAGCCTATTTAGCCACAGGTGGTTCCGCCAGGGGATCTAAACCCCCTCGCCCCGTCTGGCCTATCCTCAGTGTTTGCTGCCAGGTATGCCTGTTGACTGCCTGGTGGCTGCCTGGCAGCCTAGTTGACAGAAGATCCAACGGACATACACTGCATCACTACTTGTCTTTGTGACAGGTACTGTATTGACATGTTGAAAGCACTGAGCTGTCTCTTCAAATGGCTAGCACGCAGCTCAGACCCCCATGCACAACACACAAGACATGTCACCAGGGGTCTGTTCACAGTCCCAAAGTCCAGAGCAGACTCCGGGAAACGCACAGTACTACACAGAGCCATGGCTACATGGAACTCCATTCCAAGCAGTAAAATCAGATTTTAAAAAATTGATAAAACTGCACCTTATGGACTGTGAAGAGAAACACAGACACACACACACGCACACACACTAGCACACACACTCTACACACACATACTGTACATTGTAATATTGTTGTATGGTGGTATTATAAATGTTGTATTGTAGATATGTAGTGGTGTAATAATGTTATATGATGTACTGTTTTTTTTTTTTTTTTTGTGTGATGTGCCTTAATGTGTTTGGACCCCAGGAACAGTAGCTTCTGCCTTAGCAGCAGCTAATGGGGAGCCCTAATAAAACACAAAATACCACAGGGCCTCCAGAGGGGTGGAATGCAGGCACATTCCACACTGTACAGTCATCTACTCATACCTGCGAATGCACACACGCACACACACACACACATACACACTAATAAGCTACATCGTCTAGAGAAAAACTCAGATAGCCATGTACCCCCCTCTCCAACATTTCAAAAACCCCTACAACAAAGCACTACCTGTTGAGAAGGTCCATCATCCACCACCACTCTAATTTCATCACACACACACACACACGCACGCACGCACGCACGCACGCACGCACACACACACACACACACACACACACACACACACACACACACACACACACACACACACACACACACACACTCTAAACAGTTACTTTACTTAAGTGTGTTCTCATATGTTACACAAAACAGTGGATGTGGATTGGGGAAATGCATTTTTCTGTATCTAAGATAACCCTGGTCTTAATATTGGTCCTACATCCCAAATGGCACCCTATTCCCTATATACTGTAGTATACTACTTTTGACCAGAGGGCCCTAGCCAAAAGTAGTGCACTCTAAAGGGAATAGGGTACCATTTGGGACACCCATGGGTTACGTTTCAGTACCTCCACTGTATGAATAATGTACAGTGGGGAAAAAAAGTATTTAGTCAGCCACCAATTGTGCAAGTTCTCCCACTTAAAAAGATGAGAGAGGCCTGTAATTTTCATCATACGTACACGTCAACTATGACAGACAAAATGAGAATTTGTTTTCCAGAAAATCACATTGTAGGTTTTGTAATGAATTTATTAGCAAATTATGGTGGAAAATAAGTATTTGGTCAATAACAAAAGTTTCTCAATACTTTGTTATATACCCTTTGTTGGCAATGACACGTTTTCTGTAAGTCTTCACAAGGTTTTCACACACTGTTGCTGGTATTTTGGCCCATTCCTCCATGCAGATCTCCTCTAGAGCAGTGATGTTTTGGGGCTGTCGCTGGGCAACACAGACTTTCAACTCCCTCCAAAGATTTTCTATGGGGTTGAGATCTGGAGACTGGCTAGGCCACTCCAGGACCTTGAAATGCTTCTTACTAAGCCACTCCTTCGTTGCCCGGGCGGTGTGTTTGGGAACATTGTCATGCTGAAAGACCCATCCACATTTCATCTTCAATGCCCTTGCTGATGGAAGGAGGTTTTCACTCAAAATCTCACGATACATGGCCCCATTCATTCTTTCCTTTACACGGATCAGTCGTCCTGGTCCCTTTGCAGAAAAACAGCCCCAAAGCATGATGTTTCCACCCCCATGCTTCACAGTAGGTATGGTGTTCTTTGGATGCAACTCAGCATTCTTTGTCCTCCAAACACGACGAGTTGAGTTTTTACCAAAAAGTTCTATTTTGGTTTCATCTGACCATATGACATTCTCCCAATCCTCTTCTGGATCATCCAAATGCACTCTAGCAAACTTCAGACGGGCCTGGACATGTACTGGCTTAAGCAGGGGGACACGTCTCGCACTGCAGGATTTGAGTCCCTGGCGGCGTAGTGTGTTACTGATGGAAGGCTTTGTTACTTTGGTCCCAGCTCTCTGCAGGTCATTCACTAGGTCCCCCGTGTGGTTCTGGGATTTTTGCTCACCGTTCTTGTGATCATTTTGACCCCACGGGGTGAGATCTTGTGTGGAGCCCCAGATCGAGGGAGATTATCAGTGGTCTTGTATGTCTTCCATTTCCTAATAATTGCTCCCACAGTTGATTTCTTCAAACCAAGCTGCTTACCTATTGCAGATTCAGTCTTCCCAGCCTGGTGCAGGTCTACAATTTTGTTTCTGGTGTCCTTTGACAGCTCTTTGGTCTTGGCCATAGTGGAGTTTGGAGTGTGACTGTTTGAGGTTGTGGACAGGTGTATTTTATACTGATAACAAGTTCAAACAGGTGCCATTAATACAGGTAACGAGTGGAGGACAGAGGAGCCTCTTAAAGAAGAAGTTACAGGTCTGTGAGAGCCAGAAATCTTGCTTGTTTGTAGGTGACCAAATACTTATTTTCCACCATAATTTGCAAATAAATTCATTACAAATCCTACAATGTGATTTTCTGGAAAAAAAATTCTCAATTTGTCTGTCATAGTTGACGTGTACCTATGATGAAAATTACAGGCCTCTCTCATCTTTTTAAGTGGGAGAACTTGCACAATTAGTGGCTGACTAAATACTTTTTTCCCCACTGTATGAGTCAGTTGGGTGGCCTAAGAGTTGTTATGTCACCTGGTACTTGGAGTTCCACTCACTAATTGAGCACAGAACAGTGTGTGTGTGTGTGTCTGTGAGAGAGAGTGTGCGTGTGTGTCCTTCACCTCCTGTAACACTTGTTATTCAGGTGATGGTCTGTTTGTGGGGGAGTAAATACACACACACACACACACACACAGTGTACGCTTTTGCACCAACATGGTCCATAATTAAACAAGCTGTAGGGATTGGAACAGTTAAATAACTAACGGCAGCCCATTAAACTTGGAGAGCCGACAACAATGAAGACCACTGTTTGTTCGTCGGAAACTGTTGCACAATTTATAGATTCAGGATGAACAGACAAACACATTTGATACTGTCAGGTGGCACATGAGAAGGAGGAGAGAGAGAGAGAGCAGAGAGAGAGAGAGAGAGAGAGCGAGAGAGAGAGAGAGAGAGAGAGAGAGAGAGCGAGAGAGCGAGCGAGAGGGGAGAAAGAGAGAAAGGAGAGAAAAATGTGGAACAACATTGTTAAGAGCTTAATTGCCAATACAATTTATTGTGCCTGTCTGTTTGCAAGGTGGTCATATTCTGTAACTACTGTAGGTGGAGAAATGACAAACAGGTGCAGTTGTGTTGGGGAAACATGGAGGTAGGAGAGCATGGAACATTTTGTTTGTCAGAGCAGCAGCTGGTTTTCAGTTTGTGTGTGTGTGTGCATGCGTACGTGCGTGTGAACACTCACATGTGCAATAGCATAAAGTGATGAGCACAGTGCTGTAGTAAAAGTCAGAGCTAGGGTTGATTTCAATACATTTTATGAAATTAAATTAAATTCCTATTCAACAACTGGAGACTTTTCAATTCATTAATTGAATTCCACTTTCTGAATCGATGGAGTTGAAAAGGAATTTAACTATTTTCAGCACATGGACCAAGAAGGCCATTTTCTAATTACATGTGAAAGATACACATTCATTTAATTGTATATCCCACCAGGTGCAAATCTGGTGTTTTTAGATTGAATTCAAGCTATATTAGATCAAATCCAGAAAGGAACTATTATTTTAGCAGGTAACCTAAGTCATACATTCAATAAGATTGACAGACGTAGTAATAAAAAAGGCACATTTAGGGAGCCTCCAAAGAGGATGAAAAATGTAATCTCTACAAATAATTTACAGGACACCTGTATATTACTATTCCCAACTACAAAATACAATTCATTTTTTCTCAAAGTAAGAAAAGCTATTCAAAAATTGACTAAACATTTATTTCCAAAAATGCACTCAACAATTTACTGTATAAAACAAAATTATGATATAGTGATATCGGATCATTCTCCTGTATAATGCTTAATTACACCAATAGAAAATACACTCAGTGACAGAATTTGGAGAATTAACAGACTTCTGGACCCAAAATGTATGAAATACATAAACAAAAAATCTTTACCATTAGAAATTTTACCTTTATTTAACTCAGCAAGTCAGTTAAGAACAAATTATTATTTACAATGACGGCCTACACTGGCCAAACCTGGACGACTCTGGGCCAATTGCGCGCCGCCCTACGGGACTCCAGTTGTGATACAGCCTGGAATCGAACCAGGGGTTCTGTAGTGCAGTGAGATGCAGTGCCTTAGACCGCTGCGCCACTCGGGAGCACATGTAGAGATAGAGGACAGAGAAAAGCCAACCCCCGATATAATTTGGGATGCCTTTGAGGCATATATTAGGGGAATGATAATCTCATACTCAAAATTTCGAAAAATAAAAATATATCACTATCTTAGAAAAAGCCGATAAAAATTCTTTAGAAGGTAAAGAAGAAAATAAAATGTCCAAATATGGAATACGATATTTTCCTTTTGAAGAGAGCCACAACTACAGTTTAAACTCAAATAAAGCGTACTCCTTAATGGAAAATAAACCTGGTAAATATCTTGCAGCTCTCACAAAACAAATACACGCTAAACCAGTTATAATTGTAGAAAATAAAATAAAAATTTAATAGCTTCTATGAAAATGGGTATTAATCAGCATTAGTTGGACGGATCCTATAGCCTTCTTAGACTCAACAACCCTGAAGCAGTTATCAGCAGACAAAAAATTAACACTAAAAACAGAGATCACCCAAGAATAAATATTAGATATTGTTAAAACATTCACACAGAGAAAAGCACCAGGAAAGGATGGCTTTCCCCGAGAATTATATTCAACATTTTGACAAAGTAGCGCCCCTATTTACATAAATGACATGTCACTCAATTCAGTACTTCCTAGTTCCATGTATCAAACAGATATTTCAGTTATATCAAAACCAGGAAAATCTGGAGAGTCCCCTTCTGATTATAGACCCATGTCACGCCCTGACCTTAGAGATCCCTTTTATTCTCTATTTGGTTAGGTCAGGATGTGATTTGGGTGGGCATTCTAGTTTGTCTATTTCTTTGTTGGCCGGGTATGGTTCCCAATCAGAGGCAGCTGTCTATCGTTGTCTCTGATTGGGAATCATACTTAGGCAGTCGTTTTCCCACATTAGTTTGTGGGATCTTGGTTTTGTGTAGTGGCTTTGTAGCCTGCAGTACTTTACGTTCGTGTTTATTATTGTTGTTTGGTCTGTGTTCATTTATTGAATTAAAATGTTCGCCTACCACGCTGCACCTTGGTCCGAGCCGTCAATCCACGAGCATGACAACCCATGAGTTTATAAATTGTGACAATAAAATAATAACAAAGCTTATAAGCAATAGAATAGTACATATCAATCAAACAGGGTTTATTAAAAATAGACACAAACAAATACAAGAACATGTTTCAGTTGAATACAATACGCAAAAAAACGAGATATAGATTTATCAATAATGGCTTTTTTTCAGTAATACATTCTTTTAAAAAATATACTCGGTCATAAGACTTTATAAGGGCAAATACAATTCATAGAGTAAAAAGGAAAGTTTTACATCTTCCTATGTGTGAGGGTGATTTTAACCTTCCAGACATGGAATTGTATCAACTCGCTATCCAATACTTTTAATTGTGACATATACAGTGGGGGAAAAAAGTATTTTGTCAGCCACCAATTGTGCAAGTTCTCCCTCTTAAAAAGATGAGAGAGGCCTGTAATTTTCATCATAGGTACACGTCAACTATGACAGACAAAATGAGAATTTGTTTTCCAGAAAATCACATTGTAGGATTTTTAATGAATTTATTAGCAAATTATGGTGGAAAATAAGTATTTGGTCAATAACAAAAGTTTCTCAATACTTTGTTATATACCCTTTGTTGGCAATGACACAGGTCAAACGTTTTCTGTAAGTCTTCACAAGGTTTTCACACACTGTTGCTGGTATTTTGGCCCATTCCTCCATGCAGATCTCCTCTAGAGCAGTGATGTTTTGGGGCTGTCGCTGGGCAACACGGACTTTCAACTCCCTCCAAAGATTTTCTATGGGGTTGAGATCTGGAGACTGGCTAGGCCACTCCAGGACCTTGAAATGCTTCTTACGAAGCCACTCCTTCGTTGCCCGGGCAGTGTGTTTGGGATCATTGTCATGCTGAAAGACCCAACTACGTTTAATCTTCAATGCCCTTGCTGATGGAAGGAGGTTTTCACTCAAAATCTCACGATACATGGCCCCATTCATTCTTTCCTTTACACGGATCAGTCGTCCTGGTCCCTTTGCAGAAAAACAGCCCCAAAGCATGATGTTTCCACCCCCATGCTTCACAGTAGGTATGGTGTTCTTTGGATGCAACTCAGCATTCTTTGTTCTCCAAACACGACGAGTTGAGTTTTTACCAAAAAGTTATATTTTGGTTTCATCTGACCATATGACATTCTCCCAATCCTCTTCTGGATCATCCAAATGAACTCTAGCAAACTTCAGATGGGCCTGGACATGTACTGGCTTAAGCAGGGGGACACGTCTTGCACTGCAGGATTTGAGTCCTTGGCGGCATAGTGTGTTACTGATGGTAGGCTTTGTTACTTTGGTCCCAGCTCTCTGCAGGTCATTCACTAGGTCCCCCCGTGTGGTTCTAGGATTTTTGCTCACCGTTCTTGTGATCATTTTGACCCCACGGGGTGAGATCTTGCGTGGAGCCCCAGATCGAGGGAGATTATCAGTGGTCTTGTATGTCTTCCATTTCCTAATAATTGCTCCCACAGTTGATTTCTTCAAACCAAGCTGCTTACCTATTGCAGATTCAGTCTTCCCAGCCTGGTGCAGGTCTACAATTTTGTTTCTGGTGTCTGTTGACAGCTCTTTGGTCTTGGCCATAGTGGAGTTTGGAGTGTGACTGTTTGAGGTTGTGGACAGGTGTCTTTTATACTGATAACAAGTTCAAACAGGTGCCATTAATACAGGTAACGAGTGGAGGACAGAGGAGCCTCTTAAAGAAGAAGTTACAGGTCTGTGAGAGCCAGAAATCTTGCTTGTTTGTAGGTGACCAAATACTTATTTTCCACCATAATTTGCAAATAAATTCATAAAAAATCCTACAATGTGATTTTCTGGATTTTATTTTCTCAATTTGTCTGTCATAGTTGACGTGTACCTATGATGAAAATTACAGGCCTCTCTCATCTTTTTAAGTGGGAGAACTTGCACAATTGGTGGCTGACTAAATACTTTTTCCCCCCACTGTAGTTAAATACACTAAAGAGGAACAATGGGTACATATTGAAGATGCGCATACTCATCCCCAGAATCTTTTTACGTGTCTATTTTCAAATGATAAAGCTAAGAACATTAACAACTTCATAGTTAAGAACACTATAACAATATGTAAGAAAAATAAACGTATTCTACGAGAACCAATATCACTCCCTAAAACAACAAACCTAATTTTTGGATAGCTTTTCAGAATTCACAGATGAATTGGTCCACATGGAAAACTAAAGCCATAGAAACCGTAAATTACTTGGTAACAGGAAATGCATTTCCATGACAGAATTAAAAAGCAATTTTGGACTGACCAATGTAGATATTTTCAAATACATGCAACTTAAAAGTTACATATCACTAAATGTCGATTTGAAATATTTTGGACATCAGAACAACCTTGAGGGAATCATATTTGAGTCAGAAAAGGATATTCATATGATAGATCATACCTTTGATGAAATAGTGGTAGCAATACATGGTATGGGGGTGGTGTTGCTGTCTATTTGCAGAGCCACATTCCAGTAAAGCTTAGAGAGGATCTCATGTTAAATACTGTTCTTGTAGGAAGTTGCTATAGACCACCAAGTGCTAACAGTCAGTATCTGGATAATATGTGTGAAATTCTTGATAAATACATTTTTACATTTTAGTCATTTAGCAGACGCTCTTATCCAGAGCGACTTACGGTTAGTTAGTGCATATTTTTTTTTTCATACTGTATGTGATATCAACAGAGAGGCATATATTTTGGGTGACCTAAATATTGACTGTCTTTCTTCAAGCTGCCCACTTAAGAAAAAGCTTCAAACTGTAACCAGTGCCTGCAACCTGGTTCAGGTTATCAGACAACCTACCCAGGTATTTACAAGCAGCACAGGCATGAAATCATCCACATGTATTGATCACATCTTTACTAATGCTGCAGAAATATGCTGTAAAGCAGTATCCAAATCCATCAGATGTACAGTAGTGATCACAGTATGGTAGCCATATCAAGGATAACCAAAGTTCCAAAGGCTGGACCTAATATTGTGTATAAGAGGCCCTACAAGAGGTTTTGTAGTGATTCCTATGTTGATGATATAAATAATATTTGCTGGTCTGTGTTGTGTAATGAGGAGCAACCAGATGCTGCACTTGACACATTTATGAAATTGCTTACTCCAGTTACTAATAAGCATGCACCCATTAAGAAAATGACTGTAAAAACGGTTAAAACCCTGTGCATTGATGAGGAATTGAAAAATGTTATGGTTGAGAGGGATGAGGCAAAAGGAATGGCAAATAAGCTGCATAACCGATTGGCAAACCTACTGCAAATTGAGAAATCATGTGACTAAACTGAACAAAAAGAAGAAGAAACTATACTATGCTACTTTTCAGGCTGCCTTTGGGGAGTTTTGCCACCTAGAGTTTCTATGGTTTTGATTACATTTAGCCACTTTTACCCCCAATTCTGCTGCAAACGACAGTGGGAGAAGCTGTCTGTGCGACAGAAGTCACAGCAACCACGTACACACAGCCAGACAGAAAAGCACAAGAGGAGGGGCGAAAACGCTACGTCGGGCAGTGTTGCCAACTCCTCAGTAAGGAGTTTGCATAATTGGCCATGTGCATGTAATTGTGATGGACGCTGTAGGAGAGTGGAATAACGTCAGACAAAAAGTGAGTAAAAAGCTGCGCGAGGACTGGGCCGCCTGTGGCCCCCACCCCCACGGCAGCACCCGCTGCTTGTTGAGAAGAGTAAGAACGATACGTGCTTTCACGTCAGAGTCTCCAATAACACCAGAAAAGTCGTTAGATTTGTCGCTAGTCGCTTTTTTGAAAATGTGTCGCTAGAGGGGTCTGAATACTTGCTAAATATAGCAACAAAGTCGCTAAGTTGGCAACACTGACGTCGGGGACTGCAGCTGTGCGGCGTTGCAACCTGCTCTCAGAGCATTTCAGCCAGCCATCCAGCCGCACCAAGGCAGGTTGGTTCTGTGAAGTCGTTGCGGCGAGGGCAAAATCTAATTTTGCGACAAATCATGGAGCCATTAGCTATTTTCACTGAAGAATAGTTGGCAACACTAGGCAGTTTCACCAAGTATGGATTCCAGCTGCCATCGTGGGCTATTACATGTTAATAATTAATTGAGCATAACTCCAGTCGGACAGTTTGTTCCAAAGGTTGCTGCTGGCATAGGCTGCCTAGTACCTGCACAGTTTGGTGAATCATTTTGCACTTATTTTTCTTAAGTTATACATTGTGGAATCAACAATAGCATGATAATTGTATCAGATGTGTTTTCATTGTAATACACATGCATGGAATTTACTTGAGGACCTGATATCAGGTGTTGCTTCAAGATATCTGACGGATATCTATCTGTAATACAGAGCATTTCTGAATGATGGCAAGAGGGAGATTACATGGCCAGGCGTCCTCAAATGATCGTGTTCATCCTACTGAGATTGTGCTGGTGGGAAAAGTTGGAAGAGTGCTACAGGAAACACCATCCTTGGTAGGGAGGTGTTCAAGTCATCATGTAGTGGTTCAGCTATTACAAAGACTTGTGAGAGGGAGCTAGACTATGTGTGTGGGAGGGTGATCTCTCTAGTTGATACTACAGGACTGGACTGTGTAAAGGTGACCCATAATGAATTTATCAGATCATTATGCCAGAAAACAGTGGGAATCAACAGTATCTTTCTGCTGGTGATCCAGTTGGGCAGATTCACAGAGGAGCAGGAAGCAGCGATACAAAAGCTGGAGGACATTTTTGGTGAGAGCGTGAGAGAGTTCACCATTATTCTATTCACATATGGAGACTACCTAAGGAATTCTATAGAGGACTTTATCCAAAAGGCAGGTAAACCGCTGGGACACATTGTTGAGAGGTATGGTCACGGATACCATGTGTTCAACAATGAGTCTGGTCACCCAAGTCAAGTGACAGAACTATTTGAGAAGATTGACACAATGATTTCACACAGAGTTGACCTCTGAATTAACTCATACTTTTTCATCAGGTCAAGGACATCACACTCATACAAACTATAAAAGCAATCCCAGCAACACTTTGAACATTGTGCTATTGGGACAGACAGGCACTGGAAAGAGTGCAAGTGGAAATGTAATCCTGGGGGAAAGTATTTTTCCTTCACGTGCAAGCTCTTTACCAGTTACTACAGAGTGTAGGGTAGAGGAGAAGCAAATGTCAGGGACAGAGGTTAGGGTCATTGATCCCCCTGACTTCTATGATGAAGAGGCTGATGAATCAGCTAGCAAGGAACAGGTTAAGATATGCAGAGACCACTGTCAGACTGGGACTTGTGTTTACTGTAGCTCAGTTGGTAGAGCATGGTGCTTGCAACACCGGGGTTGTAGGTTCGATTCCCACGGGGGGCCAGTATGAAAAATGTATGCTCTCACTAACTGTAAGTCGCTCTGGATAAGATCGTCTGCTAAATGACAAAAATGAAATGTAAATGTACTATGAAACAAATATAAATGATAGTAAAAAGCTTTGGAGCACTTTAAATGAAATGTTGGGCAAAAAGGCAAACTCAGCTCCATCATTCATTTAATCAGATGGCTCATTCATCACAAAACCCACTTATATTGCCAACTACTTTAATGATTTTTTAATTGGCAAGATTAGCAAACTTAGGCATGACATGCCAGCAACAAACACAGAACCTACACATCCAAGTATAACTGACCAAATTATGAAAGACAAGCATTTTCATTTTGAATTCCGTAAAGTAAGTGTGGAAGAGGTGAAAAAAATGATTGTTGTATATCAATGACAAGCCACCTGGCTCTGACAACTTGGATGAAAAATTGCTGAGGATGATAGCGAACGATATTGCCACTCCTATTTGCCATCTCTTCAATCTAAGCTTACAAAAAAGTGCGTGCCCTCAGGCCTGGAGGGAAGCAAAAGTCATTCCGCTACCCAAGAACCATAAACCACCCTTTACAGGCTAAAATAGCCGACTAATCAGCCTGTTACCAGCTCTTAGTACATTTTTGGAAAAAGTTTGACCAGATACAATGCTATTTTATAGTAAATAAATTAACAACAGACTTACAGCACGCTTATAGTGAAGGGCATTGAACATGCACATGCACAAATGACTGATGATTAGCTGAGAGAAATTGATAATAATAATTGTGGGAGCTATTTTGTTAGACTTCAGTGCGGCTTTTGACATTATCGATCATAGTATACGGCTGGAAAAACATATGTTGTGGCTTTACACCCCCTGCTATACTGTGGATTGAGAGTTACCTGTCTAACAGCGGATGTTCTTTAATGGTAGCCTCTCCAACATAATCCAGGTGAAATCAGGCATTGTCCAGGGAACCTGTCAAGGCCCCTTACTTTATAAAAATCTTTACTAATGACCTGCCACTGGATCTGAGTAAAGCCTGTGTGTCTATGTATGCAGATGACAACACTATACACATCAGCTACTACAGTGAGTGAAATCACTGCAACACTTAACACAGAGCTGCAGTCAGTTTCAGAATGGGTGGCAAGAAATAAGTCCTAAATATTAAAAAGCTAAAAGCATTGTATTTGGGACAAATCATTCACTAAACCCTAAACCTCAACTAAATCTTGTAATGAATAATGTGGAAATTGAGCAAGTTGACAAGACTAAACTGCTTGCAGTAACCCTGGATTGTAAACTGTTATGGTCAAAACATATTGATGCAACAGTAGCTAAGATGGGAAGAGGCCTGTCCGTAACAAAGCGTTACACTGCCTTCTTAAAAACAATATCAACAAGGCAGGTCCTACAGGCCCTAGTTTTGTCGCACCTGGACTACTGTCCAGTCCTGTGGTCAGGTGCCACAAAGAGGGACTTGAGAAAATTACAACTGGCCCAGAACAGGGCAGCATGGCTGGCCCTTAAATGTACATGTAGAGCTAACATTAATAATATGCATGTCAATCTCTCATGGCTCAAAGTATAGGAGAGATTGACTTCATCACTACTTATTTTTATAAGAAGTATTGACATGTTGAATGCACCAAGCTGTCTGTTTAAACTACTAACACACAGCTCGGACACCCATGCATACCCCACAAGACATGCCACCAGAGGTCTCTTCACAGTCCCCGAGTCCAGAACAGACTATGGAAGGCGCACAGTACTACATAGAGCCATGACTAAATGGAACTCTATTCCACATCAAGTAACTCACCAAGCAGTAAAAACGTAAAAGATGCAAAAAATATATATAAAAATACACATAATGGAACAGCGATGACTGTGAAGAGTCACACACATAGGTACAAACACACATACAAACACACAGAACATACACATTATACACACATGTACACCTGGATTGTGTGTTGTAGTGGAGTAGTGGCCTGAGGGCACACACTTATTGTATTGTGAAATCTGTTGTAAAATGTATTTTAATGTTTAAAAGGTGTATTATAATGTATATTACTGCCTTAATTTTTGCTGGATCCCAGGAAGAGTAGCAGCTAACGGGGATCCATAATAAATACAAATACAAATACACCATCATTAACAAAATGGAAAAATCGAATGATTTACTATTGAAATATTGAAATAGCAATTTAAGGCCATGTGGTAAACAATAATGCAGGCACTATGGATGTGGGTGTGAGCATGCGAGTCTGTGCAGATGAGATGTAGTTGTTGTTTGTGTGCATCTAAGTTGTTGTACGTATGTGTATATTTGTATCTGGTGTAAAAAACAACAACATTTAAGAGAACATATTAATATAAAAAATTAAAAAAAGGAATTTAACCTCAACCCTGGAACTGGTATAGTTGCCAATTACTGTCTGGTGCTATAGCGTCGTGCACGGTTGTATCATATAGCCACATACTGGCACTGGAAGATATGCAGTGTGAATAGGATGATTCTTCTAAGAGAGAAGAAGTGTAGAGAGAGAGCGAGAGAGAGTGAGAGAGAGAGTGAGAGAGAGAGAGAGAGAGAGAGAGAGAGAGAGAGAGAGAGAGAGAGAGAGAGAGAGGGTGATTGTGTCTGTGTGTGTGTGTGAGAGAGAGCGAGACAGACAGAAAGAGAGAGGAGGGAAGAGAGAGAGAGGTGGAAAGATTCAAACACAACATAGCTGCAGACAGAGAGGAAAATCAATAAGTGTCAGCTTTTCAATAAGCTCTGCGGCCTTGCGTAAACTCTTCATCACACAGGTGGCACTGGCATCGCACTGAGTCTGGACAGAATGGAATTCTCTCTGTCAGCGGCCTCAAAAATCGCTATGGAGGGAGTGACAAAGAGAAAGGTGAGTGTGTTTTAATCAAGACATTTACACTCCAAATATCTCGCGCGCACGCACGCAGGCACGCACAATACCACACACACAGGCTCGCATATACGCACGCACACACACACGCACGCAAACACACAGACATGAACAAGTAAGCAGAGTGAAAAAAAAGTTGACAAACCTATAGGGTTACTGACCTCAAGTTCCTTTCTCTCATCGTTCAAGAAATCATTGTTGATGTGAAGTGCAATCAATAAGTATTGAAGTACAATTCACCCAAATTGAAAACATCTCCGTAGCTATTCACGTGTCGCCATTGTGTTGAGCCCTCACTTGAACTATTGGCGGGAGGGCCAGTAATGTGATGTCTCAGTTGTCTATGGACCCTGGTTAAAAGTATAAAAAGGGAATAGGGTGCCATTTGGGACGCGGCCCAAGAGAGTGCTAGAACTAGCCACGCCCCTTCCTGGTAACTCCAAACAGGAAATTGCTGCCACCTGGTTATATGGTAGTGCTGTCTATACCAAACAAACTCAAAACTGTCATTTCCCAACAGTACATAAAGAGGTAAACTGTAAAATGACTTTGGATGAGCAATAGGGCCCCAAGAACATAATTATTGTTAGCGTCGGTGACTAACATTATGGAAATGTAATTCCAGAGTTGTCTATCGTCGCCCCTGTGTACTGCTCTCTCACCTACGGGGAGGAAAAGGTTATTAGAAATGTTAAGTGTCAAAACCGAGAGGGTCCGGCGCGGAATTAGCAATTCCAAAGTCGATGGCAAGTCTGAACTTTTTCGTAACCATTATATTTCTATATAGGGGGGTCAGCATGGTAGGTTGCGCCCTGTCTTTCCGAGGGACCAATTAGCTCTCTCGATGAAAAATGAGATGGCAGGGTCCTGCGGAGATCGGGTTCTACAGTATTTAGTGGGGGGTAAAGGTTTAGGTGGAAATCAGACCAAAAAAATGTTTTTGTCGTTGTGATGAGTTACAGCACAGAATACCACTAGACAAAGTCACAGTCCCTGCTGAGGACTATAGAAGACTACTGTATACAAATCAGCTGAGGCTCTGGATCGAAACCGAGCTGTACAAAAAAAGCAATAAAAGTTGTTGATAAAATCATTTCAAGGCTCACCATTGCTGTATTTTTTCATCCTTTTCTTCTCAAGTATGCAGTGAGCAAGCTAACCTCTAAGTATTTGAGTTTCATGAAACAGCTTAGCTTATAATACACTTCAGACAGGCCAGACAATGGAGACAGCAACTACTCCCAAAGAGGGCTAGAGTTAGAAATCTTTCAGTCTGGCCCCCGTCAGTGACGACGTGCGTGGCTGCAAGCTGTATACAAACAACAAGACAAGTGGGGAGATAAAACCAGGGTGTTTGTTTGTGTATAAGAGAGAAAGAGAGAGCGACAAAGCTAGACAGTGAGAATAAGAGAGGGAGAGAGAGGGCGAAAGGGATGCTGAAAGGGTGAGTGAGAGCATTGAACAAGACATATGGGGGATTTAAACACAAACACAGTCAAGACGGTCGCGTTGACACTCCAGACATAGACCATAAAGTAGCATCCTCTCTCTCGCTCGCAGTGGGGAAAAAAACACAACACAATGGAGAAACATGGGTATTAAAACTACCCGCGCCCCCAGTCACAAATCTTTCCCTTCGGGACAGCGGCAGACAGGTAACAACAGCCATAAACAAAGGGTGGCTTATTACGTAAAGAAGGTTGCGCCCCCTCATTCCGAGAGACCAATTAGCTCTCTCGATGAAAATGGATGGCAGGGTCCTGCGGAGATCGGGTTGTGTTTAATGGGGGGGGTCAAAGGTTTGGGTGGAATTCAGACAGAAAATGTTTTTGGGGTCATTGTGATGAGATACTATCATAGCTATAGGGTGTGTGTAGGCAGCACAGAATACCACTAGAAAAAGTCACAATGCCTGCTGAGCACTATGCTGATATCTTTGGATCAAAACCGAGCTGACAAAAAAAGCAACAAAAGTTGTTTAAAACTAAATAATTATTTCAAAGCTCACCATTGCTGTATATTTTTCTCAATTTCTTAGTAAGCTAAGTTCAGTGAATATTTGAGTGTCATAAACAGTTTAGCTTGTAATATGCAGTACTTCAGAGGCTGGCTATCGAATATCTTCCAGGCCAGACAATGGAGTCAGCAACTACTCCCAGAGAGGGGTAGAATTAGAAATCTTTCAGTCTGGCCCCCGTCATTGACGACGTGCGTGGCTGTAAGCTGTATAAAAACAACAAGACAAGTGGGGAGATGAAACCAGGGTGTTTGTGTAAGAGAAAAAGAGAGGGAGAGCGAGGGAGATAGGGATATCGAAAGGTTGAGAGAGAGCAGTGAACAAGACATATGGTAGGATTTAAACAAAACACAGTCAAGACGGGCGCAATGACACTCCAGACGTACACCATAAAGAAGTGTCCTCTCTCGCTCGCAGGGGGGGAAAACACAACACAACGGAGAGACATGGGTATTAAAACTACTCACGCCCCTGGTCACAAATCCTGCCCACGGGATAGCGGCGGACAGGTAACGACAGCCATAAACAAAATAGGCTTATTATTTAAAGAAGAGCTCCTGGGTTCTCTAAAAACCCAGATAGAGAGAGAGCGAGAGAGAGAGTGCGAGAGAGAGCGCGAGAGAGAGAGTGCGAGAGAGAGAGAGAGAGAGAGAGAGAGAGAGAGAGAGAGAGAGAGAGTGCGAGAGAGAGAGAGAGAGTGCGAGAGAGAGAGAGAGAGAGAGTGTGCGAGAGAGAGAGAGAGAGAGAGAGAGAGAGAGAGAGAGACGCGGCGCAATAGTAAAACAAAGACGAATAAACTATATAAATAAGTAAGGGAACGGAGGAGGACGATGGAATGAGAGAAAAACAGCGAGGTGTAAAGAAGAAGCAACTAAGAGATCAATAATTCTCTCTTGCTGCTGTAGCAGATTTATGTGAATAGAAGGAAAACTTTCCACCCTCGCTCCGCCTCGTTCCTTCTTTCTCCTGGGTTTTAAATTACAGAGACACAGACAGACGGACACACAAGCACACACACACTGACAAAGACATTGGACATACACACACATGCACGCACAAACACATGCACACATACACACAAACTCACAGATACTGCCACACAAAGCTATTTGAAAGGCCCATCTTGAATGGAAATCTGATCAACACACACAGACACACAGAAAGACACACATACACACTCACTTGCAGTGCAAAGAGTAGCAGTGGCTTGTCATCTAAGTAACTTTCAAGAGTCTTGTTACGGGCAATCATTTATAACATTAAAGATGATACTGTACACAAACAAGCAAAGTATTCAGCGCTACTCATATCTCCACCAGTAATGTTGGAGTCTCTTTTTTGCATCAAATGCCAGGGCTTTCAACTCCCCCAAAAGCACAGATAAAACCCCTGAAAGCATTCTTTTTATCTTTTTTCTTTTGGTCCTGTCTATTCTCCGACAACAGCAGTGCGTGTAAGGTGAGAGTGAGCCGGAGCACTGGCCTGCTACAGATTTCTATTATCTGGAAGTGAGACCTAGCTGGCAGCCACGTCTGGCTGGGTGTCTGTCCTGTCTCCACCCTTCTCCCTTTCCCTTTATAAAGGCCAAGCACATCATAGAGGACCCCACACACAATCTTGCCTAATGTTTTCAGCTGCTGCCCCACCCGGAAGGAGATACAGTGCCTTGCAAAACTATTCATCCCCCTTGGCGTTTTTCCTATTTTGTTGCATTACAACCTGTAATTTAAATTGATTTTTATTTGGATTTCATGTAATGCTCATACACAACATAGTCCAAATTGGTGAAGTGAAATGAAAAAAATAACTTGTTTAAAAAAATTATACAAAATAAATAACCGAAAAGTGGTGCGTTTATATGTATTCACCCCCTTGGCTATGAAGCCCCTAAATAAGATCTGGTGCAACCAATTACCTTCAGAAGTCACATAATTAGTTAAATAAAGTCCACCTGTGTGCAATCTAAGTGTCACATGATCTCAGTATATATACTCCTGTTCTGAAAGGCCCCAGAGTCTGCAACACCAC
This sequence comes from Coregonus clupeaformis, assembly GCF_020615455.1. NCBI lineage: Eukaryota > Metazoa > Chordata > Actinopteri > Salmoniformes > Salmonidae > Coregonus > Coregonus clupeaformis. Next base: position 10,925 of record NW_025533951.1, on the reverse strand, counting down.
TAAGCAAGGGGCACCACCAAGCAAGCGGCACTATGAAGACCAAGGAGCTCTCCAAACAGGTCAGGGACAAAGTTGTGGAGAAGTATAGATCAGGGTTGGGTTATTAAAAAATATCCAAAACTTTGAACATCCCACGGAGCACCATTAAATCCATTATTAAAAACTGGAAAGAATATGGCACCACAACAAACCTGCCAAGAGAGGGCCGCCCACCAAAACTCACGGACCAGGCAAGGAGGGCATTAATCAGAGAGGAAACAAAGAGACCAAAGATAACCCTGAAGGAGCTGCAAAGCTCCACAGCGGAGATTGGAGTATCTGTCCATAGGATCACTTTAAGCCGTACACTCCACAGAGCTGGGTTTTACGGAAGAGTGGCCAGAAACAAGCCATTGCTTAAAGAAAAAAATAAGCAAACACGTTTGGTGTTCGCCAAAAGCCATGTGGGAGACTCCCCAAACATATGGAAGAAGGTAATCTGGTCAGATGAGACTAAAATTGAGTATTTGGCCATCAAGGAAAACGCTATGTCTGGCGCAAACCCAACACCTCTCATCACCCCGAGAACACCATCCCCACAGTGAAGCATGGTGGTGGCAGCATCATGCTGTGGGGATGTTTTTCATCGGCAGGGACTGGGAAACTGGTCAGAATTGAAGGAATGATGGCGCTAAATACAGGGAAATCCTTGAGGGAAACCTGTTTCAGTCTTCCAGAGATTTGAGACTGGGACGGAGGTTCACCTTCCAACAGGACAATGACCCTAAGCATACTGCTAAAGCAACACTCGAGTGGTTTAAGGGGAAACATTTAAATGTCTTGGAATGGCCTAGTCAAAGCCCAGACCTCAATCCAATTGAGAATATGTGGTATGACTTAAAGATTGCTGAACACCAGCGGAACCCATCCAACTTGAAGGAGCTGGAGCAGTTTTGCCTTGAAGAATGAGCAACAATCCCAGTGGCTAGATGTGCCAAGCTTATAGAGTTATACCCCAAGAGACCTGCAGCTGTAATTGCTGCAAAAGGTGGCTCTACAAAGTATTGACTTTAGTTATGCACGCTCAAGTCTTCTGTTTTTTGGTCTTATTTCTTGTTTGTTTCACCCCAAAAAATATTTTGCATCTTCAAAGTGGTAGGCATGTTGTGTATATCAAATGATACAAACCCCTAAAAAAATCAATTTTAAATCCAGGTTGTACGACAACAAAATAGGAAAAATGCCAAGGGGGGTGAATACTTTCGCAAGCCACTGTAAAAGGTCCCACTGTTCAGCAAGAATAGGAGCAGGGCCAGATTAATTCCGATGGCCATCAGGATGCTGAACAGTGGGACATAGGACACATAGGCCCAATACATGGTCAGAGTGTAGACCACAGATACTGAAAATGTGTGTTAATAATTATGTTGCCAGTGCTCCATATTGAATGTATTATAGTGTATTTCTTGGTATTACATTTTTGTGTATTTGTATGCTGGCTTCACAAAATGAATGTCCATGTTAATGGACAATAAAGTATATTGTATCGTGTCATTCCTTCCCTTCCACTCCCTTTGTCCTCCGCTGTGTTGTGTGAAAGAAAAGAGGAAGGGTGGGAAAGGCACAGAGAGAGAGAAAGAGAGGGAGAAGAGAGAGAAATTAAGAGAAAGGGAGAGGGAGAGAGACAGAGAGAGTGAGTGAGACATAAGAGAACCAGAAAGAGACATGAACAGAGGGAAAGAAATTAAGAGAGAACGAGAGAAGGCAAGAGTGTGAGAGAGATAAGGCTCTTTAGAAAGAGGAGGGCGATTCACTCCCCCAGTGGTAGAAATTACAATCGCCATTGTCATTGGGGGGGGTCAATTAAAGGTTAGGATGTGAACGCGGCTGTGCGTGGCTCAGAACTCATCCAATTGTATGCTCCCTGGCTAAAGGCAGATAGCAAAGCCTATTAACGCTGCAGTCAAACAACTGTGTGTGTTTGTGTGTGTCAATGTGTGTGATCACACTGCCAGTGTAGAATTATAAACACACCTTTCTCACAGACAGTGCCAAGGCCTGACAAAGAGAAGAAGAAATATTCACTTGTTATGTAAATGCATGTCTTGAGACTCCCTGACCTGAGACAGAAAAAAAAGCACTGATATCTACCCCTGTACTATCAACAACAGCACCATCCGATCAATTGCATTTCTTGCTCCGCTCCAGGTTGTTTTGTGCTTTTCACAATGTTCTGAAATGAGAAATAAGGGAATTCAAATAGGCGACGGCATAATGAATGTGCTAACCTTAATATAATAGCAAACCTCTGCGTCTGTGCTTACATGACCAAAGGGTGTAAGAAACATTGATGCATTATTGAAAAGAAGAGAGAGAAAATGCATTTTGGTTAATATTATACAGTGAGGGAAAAAGGTATTTGATCCCCTGCTGATTTTGTACGTTTGCCCACTGACAAAAAAATGATCAGTCTATAATTTTAATGGTAGGTTTATTTGAACAGTGAGAGACAGAATAACTACAAAAAAATCCAGAAAAACACATGTCAAAAATGTTATAAATTGATTTGCATTTTAATGAGGGAAATAAGTATTTGACCCCCTCTCAATCAGACATTTCTGGCTCCCAGGTGTCTTTTATACAGGTAACGAGCTGAGATTAGGAGCACACTCTTAAAGGGAGTGCTCCTAATCTCAGTTTGTTACCTGTATAAAAGACACCTGTCCACAGAAGCAATCAATCAATCAGATTCCAAACTCTCCACCATGGCCAAGACCAAAGAGCTCTCCAAGGATGTCAGGGACAAGATTGTAGACCTACACAAGGCTGGAATGGGCTACAAAACCATCGCCAAGCAGCTTGGTGAGAAGGTGACAACAGTTGGTGTGATTATTCGCAAAAGGAAGAAACACAAAATAACTGTCAATCTGCCTCGGCCTGGGGCTCCATGCAAGATCTCACCTCGTGGAGTTGCAATGATCATGAGAACGGTGAGGAATCAGCCCAGAACTACACGGGAGGATCTTGTCAATGATCTCAAGGCAGCTGGGACCATAGTCCCCAAGAAAACAATTGGTAACACACTACGACGTGAAGGACTGAAATTCTGCAGCACCCGCAAGGTCCCCCTGCTCAAGAAAGCACATATATAGGCCCGTCGGAAGTTTGCCAATGAACATCTGAATGATTCGGAGGAGAACTGGGTGAAAGTGTTGTGGTCAGATGAGACCATAATGGAGCTCTTTGGCATTAACTCAACTCGCCGTGTTTGGAGGAGGAGGAATGATGCCTATGACCCCAAGAACACCATCCCCACCGTCAAACATGGAGGTGGAAACATTATGCTTTGGGGATGTTTTTCTGCTAAGGGGACAGGACAACTTCACCGCATCAAAGGGACGATGGACGGGGCCATGTACCGTCAAATCTTGGGTGAGAACCTCCTTCCCTCAGCCAGGGCATTGAAAATGGGTCGTGGATGGGTATTCCAGCATGACAATGACCGAAAACACACGGCCAAGGCAACAAAGGAGTGGCTCAAGAAGAAGCACATTAAGGTCCTGGAGTGGCCTAGCCAGTCTCCAGACCTTAATCCCATAGGAAATCTGTGGAGGGAGCTGAAGGTTCGAGTTGCCAAACGTCAGGCTCGAAACCTTAATGACTTGGAGAAGATCTGCAAAGAGGAGTGGGACAAAATCCATCCTGAGATGTGTGCAAACCTGGTGGCCAACTACAAGAAAAGTCTGACATCTGTGATTGCCAACAAGGGTTTTGCCACCAAGTACTAAGTCATGTTTTACAGAGGGGTCAAATACTTATTTCCTACATTAAAATGTAAATCAATTTACATTTACAATTGACATGCGTTTTTCTGGGTTTTTTGGTTGTTATTCTGTCTCTCACTGTTCAAATAAACCTACCATTAAAATTATAGACTGATCATGTCTTTGTCAGTGGGCAAACATACAAAATCAGCAGGGGATCAAATACTTTTTTCCCTCACTGTAAGTGGTTATCGTGTGCAACAAAAACCTGAGTTCAGCGACCCTTGAGCGGTAGACAAGGACTTGATTCACTGCAGAGTAGCATTATTTAAAATGAAATAATTAATAATAATAGCACTTGGTAATGGTCAGAGTTTGCTGTTATTAAGGATAATCAAAACTGAACGAGGGTAGGAGGTCCTACTTTCCAAGTACCGGTACAAAATTCAGAAATGACATAACATGACATTCAACTCTTGAACGTCTTGTTCTTTGCAAAGAGTTCAACTTCTTATCAAATAGCCTAGCAACTATAGCGAAGTTTGAAGTAGATCGGACACATTCTATAGACAGAATTAATCACATCACACATCACTATAGACATTTCTTTATTTTATTGCATGTCTTCTTGTTTGATCATCTTCTAAACTTTTAACTACTTAGTATACAAGGCTACTACATGTATGCATCTTTACTGCACAGTAAGTGACTGTGAATAAGAACCTGATTAATGGCTAAAATGTGAAGATGTGTTTGTACACTACTGGGCATCATATGTTAAATTAAAAGAGATATATTTGTGCTTTATATTTGTGCATCTTTGCTAATGGAAAAATATTGACAGGTTCTCCATCTTTCCAGAAGAAGTTGTATAAAAGTTACAAATGTGTCTAAATCAAGCCATCACTGAGATTGAATTGTCTCTAACTATTTAGTGACTTGATACAGAAACAGTCTGAGACCCAGGTGTGTGGTATGTTTCTCTCAGACTCTATTTCACAGCTGTGCAAGCATTCCCCTCTCCCACTAATTAACTGACCCTTAAAGTTAGGGGTCAACAGTCTGACCCAGACATGACTGACACACATGAAGTCAAGCGCACGCACCAGCCAGGTCGCTCAAGATCCACTGCAAAATTTGACGTCCGTTCAGGTAAGCAGGACGTTGAGAGATTTCTTCAAAATTGGACACTAGCGGCAACGGTGAGAGCTATTACCACCAAGTAGGCTTGGGGTTTTCTAGGGTGTTTTGGATGGGGATGGTGGATGGGTGTAACCACGAGCTCTGGCTCCGAGGGTTGCGTGTTCAATCCCAGTGCTAGGCCCTATTTTTTTTTGTTTTGTTTTAACCCTATCCCAAACCTTAACCCTTAACTTAACCATTCAGAATGAAGGCCTAAACTTAACCTTTAAAATGTGACGTTTCTGGACAAACATTGGATTCCGCAGTGAGACTGTGAAAGTGTGTTGCACACACACACACACACACAAATGCACACACAAGTGCAGTCACCCAACACACATACTCTGCCTCCTTCTCTCTCTCTCTCTCTCTCTCTCTCTCTCTCTCTCTCTCTCTCTCTCTCTCTCTCTCTCTCTCTCTCTCTCTCTCTCTCTCTCTCTCTCTCTCTCTCTCCCTCCCTCTCTCTCTCTCTCTCTCTCTCTCTCTCTCTCTCTCTCTCTCTCTCTCTCTCTCCACTCTCTCTCTCTCTCTTGCTCTCTTTCTCTTTCCTCCCCCCCCCCCCTCTCCCTCTGCCAGGCCTTTTCACACCACAGTTTTCTTATACTTGCAGGCCACTGCTCTTTGTAGTACCAATTTCTGATATTGACAGTCAGAGAAAGAGAGAGAGAGAGAGATAGCATCTCTTTAGCGACAGAGTAGACCCCTAGTATGAATTCTGGTGTTAAATACACTTGAGAGAAAAACCTCTTAGAGGGGGAGGGGTTGTGTGAATTTGTGAGTGTAAAGCTAGGTCATCACACACACACACACGCACACACACACACTAACACCATTATGGTTTCAACTCCTGCTTCACTAGACTAACATCCATCCAGATGTCATCAAACCTAAACAGTCCTAGAAAGCTTTCAAAAGCATGTGGTAACACAGCTATATTGTTCAAGCAATTAGTGAAGCTGTCCTTCAAACTCAGCAGGCAACACTGGGTAACATTAAATTTTTATTTTAATGACGTCATTTCAACCATTTTGGCTGCTGGGAATTGACATTAAAGGGTGACAAGTTGGGATGGACTCTATCGCAATTGTGACACCTAAGCTCCAAATAGACCAGACTACCAACCATGGTTTTATATTATTTTACATTAGACATTTTTGTCATTTAGCAGACGCTCTTATCCAGAGCGACTTACAGTAGTGAGTGCATACATTTGTATACTTTTTTCGTACCTGGGTCTGCCCCAGTGGTGGCTGGTGGCACTTTAAATCAAATCAAATCAAATGTTATTTGTCACGTGCCGAATACAACAGTTTTATAATACTTACACTGAAATGCTTACTTACAAGCCCTTAACCAACAATGCAGTTTTAATAAAAATAAGTGTTAAGTAAAAAATAGATAAGTACGAATAAAAAAAGAAGAAAAATAATTAAAGAGCAGCAGTAAAATAACAGTAGCGAGGCTATATACAGGGGGTACCGGTACAGAGTCAATGTGCGGGGGCACAGGTTAGTCAAGGTAATTGAGGTAATATGTTTATGTGGGTAGAGGTAAAGTGACTATGCATAGATAATAAACAGAGAGTAGCAGCAGCGTAAAAAGAAGGGGTGGGGGGGACAATGCAAATAGTGTTTAGACCATGATAGTTTGTTGGTGATGTGGACACCAAGGAACTTGAAGCTCTCAACCTGCTCCACTACAGCCCTGTCGATGAGAATGGGGGCGTGCTCAGTCCTCCTTTTCCTGTAGTCCACAATAATCTCTGTTGTCTTGATCACGTTGAGGGAGAGGTTGTTATCCTGGCACCACACGGCCAGGTCTCTGACCTCCCTATAGGCTGTCTCAATGTTGTCGGTGATCAGGCCTACCACTATTGTGTCGTCGGCAAACTTAATGATGATGTTGGAGTTGTGCTTGGCCATGCAGTCATGGGTGAACAGGGAGTACAGCAGGGTACTGAACACGCACAAGCTTTGAGGGCACTATGGTGTTGAACGCTGAGCTGTAGTCAATGAATGGCATTCTCACGTAGGTGTTCCTTTTGTCCAGTTGGGAAAGGGCAGTGTGGAGTGCAATAGAGATTGCATCATCTGTGGATCTGTTGGGGCGGAATGCAAATTGGAGTGGGTCTAGGGTTTCTGGGATAATGGTGTTGATGTGAGCTATGACCAGTCTTTCAAAGCACTTCATGGCTACTGACGTGAGTGCTACGGGTCAGCAGTCATTTAGGCTGTCCGGAACAGCTGATGCTCTCATGCATGCTTCAGTGTTGCTTGCCTCGAAGCGAGCATAGAAGTAATCGGAGGACAGGCTCATAGTAATGGCTGGAATGGATTGGTATAAAAAAAATGTCAAACACATGTGAAACCACATGTTTGATAACATTCAATTTATTACATTCCAGCTATTACTATGATCCTGTCCTTCCCTCACCTGCCTCCACTGGTCTGCCTCAGTGTATTTGAGGCTGGCAGCATAAAAAAAAAACCTAATGCCAGTTATAACTCCTCTACCTGCTGCAAACAGCATTGTCCCTGACTGCTTACGTCCTCAGGGTAAAGGATTGCCTTTGACCAATGGTCTTCCTGAATGATAGATGTCAAACAAAACAAAAGCGAGAAGAAAGAGAGGAACTTCTGGGCTTTCATGAAGTTACGAAGTCTCTTTTGATCTTGGTTGAGATTAAATGATGGGTCGAACTGTGATATGCTTTGAGGCTCACACCATGACATGACAGTGTAAGTGCCAAGTGTGCTGGCGCTGGTGTTAAGGCAGAATGACGGGCTCGTGATTAACAGTGACTCGGGTGAAATGGGAGAAGTGAGGAAGACGAAAAAAAAATTGACTAGCTGTATATCATATGAAATCTCAAACGTTTTTAAATCAAGCATGCACGCACGCACACACACACTATAATAAGCTCTAAAATGTTGACAACTGTTAGAGGTAGGCCTATATTGCAAGAGCAATCAAAAAGCAATTTGAAAGTCTCTTTCGCTGCCTCTGTTTACCTTCAAAATTAACATGTGTGTACTGCATGGCAGACACATTGTGTAACTAATTTATATTAAAAGCTTTAATATGTTTACATCACCTGGGATACATACAGACGCCACTGTCTCGGCATGTGGTGTGCAGGAGGAGTGGAGACTATTTGAAATTCATTAACACATCTGTGTGTGTGTGTGTGTGTGTGTGTGTTTGTGTGTCTGTGTGTGTCAGTGGCTGTTGGCAGAGCCCCACCTGTTTTGAGCCCCACATTCTTAGTTATAAAAAGGGGGACTTGCCTGTTTTGCATGTTATTTTGGCATTTATACGCATCACATATCAGTTTGCAAACAATGCAAAAAAATAAATAAATAATTGAGTTAATAAAGCTGCATACAAACATGGTAAATTTTTTGCTTTCTTGAGAAAGGCAGCTCCAAAATGCAGGTGTTTCAGCCTAGCTCAGTGCTTTCTGTGGTGGTGGAAAATACGGAGCGTAGGTGTTGGTAATGTTCTCTAGTTGCGCCGTGAATAGCTCAGTGTTCTGTCACTCGTAGGGACAGTACATCACCGCCAAGTCTAAGGGTTGAGCTCGAAAATTCAAGCCCCTTGGGTGCTGCCATAGAGTTACATTAGAAGTGCCCATCCAAGAAGGCTCAAGGTCATTGGCCACAGATAAAATGACGTCAAATCACGTTATATCTACAGTAGCTTTGATTGGACTGATCATGTCAACATCATACTTTCAAAATATTAGCTAGCAGTCATCATCATGAATCAAGTCGACAATACAATCTACTGGCAAATCCTTTTTAATCCTTGTCATATGAAGATAAATAATGAAGAGAAATTATAGATAAAACGTATCGGTGCTCATCGGCCATTGGACATAAACATTACACAACAAGTTGGAAATCGCAAATTCAACAATGAATGGTTTGGAAGGAATCAGAAGCTAACTGCAAGCATTGTAAAACAATCACTAGTCTGATATTCAGTGGAGTGGCTGTGTGGTCACATATCTGGGATTAAGGGTCTCTTTTCTAAGTTTAAAATGATAAACATTCAACATTGGCCATGCTGTCATTGAAGCATGATTTATGCCGCGCTCAAAACAACTGTTAACTCGGAGCTGTGAAAACGAGTCCTATCAACCTGTGTGTGTCAGGCGAGTCAATCCAGTTTCTACTTATCAAATCCCCTCAGGTACCCGGTGTGTGGGGTTTTCATGGCTCCAGAGACGCAATCCCCTTGTGGACTGGACTGTGGGTTCATTCAAAGGTTGGAGCCTGTTCTGCCACGCTCATTGCCTGAAGTCTGCGTAGCCTGCCCCGGGATGTCTTCCTGCAGGCTTGGGTAAAGCCACGAACCTCTCCGCCATTCCCGCGGAATACCAGAACCTTCGGGAGGTTTACAGCAAGGCCTGTGCCACCTCTCTTCCTCCGCATCGGCCCTATGACTGCGCCATCGACCTTCTCCCGGGCACTACACCGCCTCGGGGGCGGCTTTATTCCCTGTCGGGTCCGGAGACCAAGGCGATGGAAATGTACATTGAGGACTCCCTGGCTGCAGGGTGGATGTTTTCCTTCTGTTTGCCCCGCTGGCGCAGGGTTCTTCTTTGTGGAAAAGAAGGACAAAACCCTGCACCTGTGTATCGATTACCGGGGCCTGAATGACATCACGGTTAAAAACTGTTACCCGCTTCCACTCATTGCCTCGGCTTTCGAGCCTCTCCAGGGGGCTACCATCTTCTCCAAGTTGGACCTCCGGAATGCCTACCATCTGGTATGGATATGGGAAAGGGACGAGTGGAAGACCATCTTTAACACTGTTAACAGGCACTACGAATTCTTGGTGATGCCATTCGGACTGACCAACGCTCCTGCCGTGTTCCAGGCCCTGGTCAACGATGTTCTCCTTGACATGTTGACCCGGTTTGTGTTTGTCTCCCTCGATGACATTCTCGTTTTTTACCGCTCGGCTCAAGAACATGTCCTCCATGTCCGACAAGTCCTCCAGCGTCTTCTGGAGAACCAGCTGTTTGTCAAAGTGGAGAAATGCGAATTCCATCGCTCCACCTTCTCCTTCCTTGGATACATCTTCGCTACTGGCAATATACAGATGGATCCTGGAAAGGATTGGTCTCAAACCACCTCCAGAGTGCAGCTGCAACACTTCTTCATCCGGGGTTACAGCATCCTGGCTTCCCCCCTTTCAGCACTCACCTCTCCAAAGGTCTCCTTCACGTGGTCTCCAGCTGCAGACCGGGCGTTCTTGGACCTCAAGCACTGATTCATGACCGCCCCCATCTTAATCCATCCGGATCCGTCCCTGCAGTTCGTGGTGGAGGTCGACACCTCGGACGTTGGAGTGGGGTCTGTTCTGTCCCAGCGTTTGGCCCAAGACCAAAAGCTGCATCCCTGCGCTTTCCTCTCCCATCGTCTCAACACCACTGAAAGGAATTATGACGTGGGTAACCGAGAACTACTCACAGTGAAGATGGCGTTGGACGAGTGGAGGCACTGGTTAGAGGGGGCAGAACACCCTTTCATTTTGATTTATTCAAACCAAGCTGCTTACCTATTGCAGATTCAGTCTTCCCAGCCTGGTGCAGGTCTACAATTTTGTTTCTGGTGTCCTTTGACAGCTCTTTGGTCTTGGCCATAGTGGAGTTTGGAGTGTGACTGTTTGAGGTTGTGGACAGGTGTCTTTTATACTGATAACAAGTTCAAACAGGTGCCATTAATACAGGTAACGAGTGGAGGACAGAGGAGCCTCTTAAAGAAGAAGTTACAGGTCTGTGAGAGCCAGAAATCTTGCTTGTTTGTAGGTGACCAAATACTTATTTTCCACCATAATTTGTAAATAAATTCATAAAAAATCCTACAACGTGATTTTCTGGATTTTTTTTCCTCAATTTGTCTGTCATAATTGACGTGTACCTATGATGAAAACTACAGGCCTCTCATCTTTTTAAGTGGGAGAACTTGCACAATTGGTGGCTGACTAAAT